>NC_051154.1:116329894-116629894 GCF_013339745.2 Dermacentor silvarum
CATTGTATTACTTTCGCCGTCTGGCCGTTTTGTCGCAAGGAAGGGCCTGTTGCTACCTTTTGCGACCGTGGACATCACCAAGGGCACTAGCGCAATTTTCTTTTGCAACCCGTGCCCATAACCTGTCATGCTGCTCCGAGGAGAATGTGTTCGTACCGTGGAAGCCATCGACGACGTGCAAGTTATCGACGTGCCCGACTACCCGAATTGCGCAACCTACCGTATGCTCAGTGCTGTTTCTACATCTGACGGATTCTCCAGAGATGTATTTGGTTCCTCCATCGCTGGAACCCTTACAGCGGCCCAGCGTTCCCAGCTGCTGTCCCTCTTGGAAGAATTTTGTTCGTCTTTCGACGTGGGGCAAGCTTCCCTGGGTCGGACTTCAACTGTAACGCATCACATCGACACTGGCTCTCACCCACCATTGTGACAACGCCCGTATCGCGTTTCTGCCAGCGAACGTCATGTGATTAACGAGCAAGTCGACGACATGCTTCGGCGCGAAGTAATTCGACCCTCGAAATGTCCATGGGCTTCGCCTATCGTCCTTGTTACAAAGAAGGACGGCTCCGTCGATTGTCGCCGGCTCAACAAGATCACTCGCAAGGACGTCTATCCCCTGCCACGTATAGATGACGCAATTTACTGCCTGCAAGGAGCAGAGTTCTTTTCATCTCTGGATTTGCGCTCCGGGTATTGGCAATTGTGCCTATGGAAGAAGTCGATCGGCCGAAAATAGCCTTTATCACGCCCGACGGATGTACGAGTTCAACGTCATGCCTTTTGGACTCTGTAATGCGCCCGCGACATTCGAGCGCATGATGGACACAGTTCTGCGCGGTTTAAAGTGGCACACATGTTTGTGTTATCTTGACGACATTGTCGTTATCGCGCCCGACTTCACCACGCACCTCGACCACCTCCGGCGTGTTTTCACGTGTTTATCGAACGCCGGCCTACAATTAAACATAAAGAAGTGCCGATTTGCTGCACAGGAACTCACGATACTTGGCTATGTCGTATCCAAGGGCGGAATTATCCCCGACCCCGACAAACTTCGCGCCGTTGCCGAGTTCCCCAAGCCAACGTCCATTAAAGAATCGCGCAGTTTCATCGGTCTATGCTCTTACTTCCGACGCTTCATTCGGAATGTCGCCGCCATCGTATCGCCCCTGACGAAGCTCCTAGCGATCAACGGGCTCCTCACCTCGTGGTCATCAGAGTGCGACGAGGCGTTCACGAGTCTTCGTCGTTTGCTGACTCCCCGCCCCCAATTTTGCACCACTACGACCCGACGGCCCCTAGAGAGGTAGACCCAGATGCCAGCGGTGTTGGCCTTGGCGCTGTCCTCGCGCAACGCAAGCAAGGGTTCCCTGAGTATGTCGTTGCTTATGCCAGCCGAACGCTTACGAAAGCCGAGAATAATTACACCGTGACTGCAAAAGAATGTGTCGCGCTGATCTGGGCTCTTAATAAGTTCCGGCCATATTTGTACAGCCGCCCATTTGATGTAATCACGGACCACCACGCACTATGTTGGCTGGCGTCATTTAAATATCCGTCCGGCCGCCTTGCACGTTGGGCACTTCGCCTGCAAGACTACGACATCCACGTACTCTACCGCAGCGGATGACACCACTCGGACGCCGATATATATCTCGGTTGACTGTGTCTTCCATCGACCTTCGCACCATCGCTTCCGAGCAGCGCAAGGACCCCTGGATTGCGTCGATGATAGGCTGGCTCTCTGATCCATCGACCAGGTCAACAACCCGCGCGTTGCGCCGTCAAGCTCACCATTTCGCCATTCGCGACGACCTGCTTCACCGGCGCAATTACAGCTCCGACGGTCGCCAGTGGTTGTTAGTATAGTGCCTCACAGCCTGCGTTCCGAAATATGCGCAGCTTTCCACGCCGATCCCGAGTGTGCCCACTCTGGCGTTTTCAAGACTTACCAGCGCCTTCAACAGCGGTACTACTGGCGAGGAATGTACAGCTACGTTCAAAAGTTCGTACGCTCTTGTACTGATTGCCAGCGCCGGAAATCTTCACCCCGCCTCACACCAACTGGGCTGCAACCGTTACCTTACCCCACCCTGCCCTTTGGGTGCGTCGGTATAGATTTGTATGGGCCCCTTCCCATGACATTGGCTGGAAACCGCTGGGCCATTGTGGCAGTTGACTACCTTACGCGATACGCTGAAACTGCGGCGCTTCCGGCACCTACAGCGCGCGACGTTGCCTCCTTCCTGCTTCGTCGATTCATCCTAGGTCATGGGCCACCCCAGGAGCTGCTCACTGACCGCGGACGTGTCTTCCTCTTCGAAGTAGTTGAAGCTGTTCTCAAAGAATGTCACGTTGTTCACTGCAAAACAACAGCGTACCATCCTCAAACCAATGGACTCGGGGAACGATTCAACCGTATACGCTCGGCGACATGCTCTCAATGTACCTCCGACCACACGAACTGGGACACCATTCTGCCCTTCGTCACCTACGCGTACAATACCGCTACGCAGAGCACTACTGGTTTTTCGCCATATTTCTTATTGTACGGCGGGCACCCATCGCACACCATCGACCCAATGCTACCATACCGGCCCGACGCATCTGAATGTGCGCCCATTTCTGATACGGTGAGACATGCCGAAGAGTGCCGCAACCTCGCCCGGGCCTTTACCTCCAATGACCAAGAGCGCCAGAAAAGCATTCGCGGTGACACCACCTCTGCGCCCACCTTTCTTCCTGGAGCGCATGTGTAGCTCTCAGTTCCTTCCGCTGCACCTGGTCTGTCTTCCAAGTTAATGCCAAAGTATGAAGGTTCCTACCGCATCGTCGAGCGTGCATCACCCGTCTACTGCGTGATTGAGCCCGTTGAACCATCTTCGGACATGCGCCGTCGCGTACGCGACATTGTCAACATCGAGCGCCTGAAACCGTATTATGATCCAATAATAGTGACGAACTGTTAGGTCGCCGGACGGCTCCCTTTTTCGTCCCCGGGGTAATTGTAGTGAACAAGAGGGGTGATGCAGTGGGGCATCCTTACCAGCGCTGTCTAGTGGGTCAGTCTCTCCAGTGCATCGCTCGGACTACGCCGCTCGCGCTCGCAGTTCCTTGAACTGATCGAACGGTCGGCCCTAACGCCTGCGTGCAATAAACGCCTTTAGAAAAAAATCAATTTATTGTTAGAAGGAACATGCCAAAGGCTGCAACGGCAATTGGTGTAGTTCTCCCAATATGACAAATGCATTTATTTTCATTATTGTACAGCGTAAAAAAATGTACAGAGCTCGAGGATCGAACCCCTTTATCAAAGTTGTACAGAGGGGACAGGGATGACATGGTAGAGCATTTAACATTCAGTACTAGATAATCGGAAAGTGTCGTACGTTGAAAAAAATCAAACATAATTAAAAAAATATTTTAAACTAATACACTCCCCTAACACCCCTAGTAATACACGTAACATATCACAGATATAAATAAAAAGAAAATGCTAAATGTCCAATGACATCCCATGAACGTAAACTTGTTTACACAATCAAATATTTATATTCATAGGTTACTACACAAAAAAAAATGCAGATCACGTTTTACTTGCGCCTTTAATATGTACGTTTTGTGAATGGAGAACATTGAAGAAAACAGGAAGCATGTATTGTAACATTTGCTTTCTCAGCTTTCACAGAATATTTCTGGAAAATGACACTTCCTAGTGTTCCTCCGAGCGTAAAGTGTATATGTGAGTTTTCATTGTCAGTCGCACCTGAGACGGAAATGCTGAATCCGAAATGTGGAGGTGCCGTTTGTGTCGCAGAACCATTATGCGTGAATACAGCCTATGTGTCGAGACTAAGTTAAAGCGAAGAAACAGTGTACCAGTGTGCGCTTTCCGCTCTTTTGCGCCTTTTGTCTAAAATATGAAGCTTATTTAGGTTACTTAACACAGTTTGTCCCTAGCCAAGAAAACAGTAGTCTAAATGAGATTAACACACCTACAACTATGTCCTTTCTTCTGCGGGTTTAATATTAGCACACTCTTTTCCTGCTAATTTTCTTCTTCATACGCATATACAGTTTTTGGACCGCAAGTTCCGGTTCCACGGCCGCCATAAATGAGAACACCAATCAGCACAAATTTGATCGTATCCACGCACCTAATGCACATCAATGTTAAACTTTCTCGAGCATGTTTCTCCGTGTTTCTCAATGTGCACGCTTTGTACCAAGCTACAGCTCAATACGCTTAAAGGTTCTGAAATAATGCTCTTTTGAATACCACAAAGACGCCCAAAGCCCAGTTAACAGAAATAAGGTAATTTCCCACAGCATACATAATTACACAACCGAGTTATTTGTTTGCTGAAGCATTACCCTTGACATGCCCAATATTCCCCTCCAAATTTCACTTTGTTAGCTGCAATAGTTCTTTAATACATTTCCATCGTCACTTGGAGCCCCTTTTATCAGCGGAGCTGCTTAAGCCGGCCGTGAGTCCGTAACGCGTCGGAAGAAACCTCGCTGGGCGATGAGTCAGTCACCTGGGTTGCCTAGCAACCATCTCGCGAAGCGGCGTGTGCTTCGCCTCCTCTCCGTAACGTGCAAATGTTGCCTTGACATGGGACGTTAAGGAGAGGAAAGGAGAGCATGCTCGCGGTGCGCGCTATGCTCGTGAAAGAGAAAGAGAAAATGAGAGCGAGAGAGATAGAGAAAGAAATTATAGCAGTACCAACGGGGCAACGCGCTGAGCTGCTGCCAACGCCGTCCGCGTTTCCCCGTTTCCCCGCGTTCGCGCCGAACGCGCGGGGTGTCCCTTAAGCCCAGACCACACGTACGCTTGCAAACGCGCGCGAGCTCGCGTCCGCGCGCCCACGCATGCGCAGACGGTACGGCACGGCTCGTACGCGTCGAAACGCGGCGCGATCTCGCTGATCAGCTCCTCTCAGTTATCGCGCGCCTGGGCTGCCTCGCGCCGGCGCGCCTGGCTACGCAGCAACGGCGCGGTACATTCAACTCTCAGTTAAGCAGAATTATACCATGCAAGAAAGTGCTTCTTCTTTACTTTTTGTGCTGATCTAACAGCTCCAAAAAGATAACAATTACGTTTATAAATATCGAAGCATTTTGAAGCACTGCCAACAACTAAATACGAAGTGGCGTCTGCCAAGGTGTAAACAAGTGAGGCCAGTGAGCGCGCGCTGTCGCGCGTATTTGTGGATGCAAACCGCCATTCCTCGCTAGGCGCGGCAACCGCAAGGCGCGTAGACGCGAGCTTACGCGCGTCCGCAAGCGTACGTGTGGTCTGGGCTTTACTGCAGCAGGCGCCTCCGGCGGCGCCTCGGCAGGTTTCGACCAGCCACGCCCCGGCAAGTGTGGAGGTGCAGCTTGGCCTTGACGCCACTGGGGAGATTAAGCTGGCAGCCACCGCGGTGGCTCAGTTAGCTAAGGCGTTTCGCTGCAGAGCATGAGGTCGCGGGATCGAATCCCGGCCGCGGCGGCCGCATTTCGATGGAGGCGAAATGCAAGAACGTCCGTGTGCTTGCGTTGTAGTGCATGTTAGAGAACCCCAGGTGGTCACAATTAATCCGGAGCCCTCCACTACGGTATGCCTCATAATCGGAACTGGTATTTTGGCAGGTAAAACCCCAGAAAGAAGACGGCGGCAGAACTCTCGTTACTCTGTGGCGAGTAGATGTAGCCTTGACATGGGCCGACCAAAGAAGATCCAGACACCCGAAGAAGAAGCCGCTCATCCTGAAGCGCGTCGCGCAGCCAAGCGAGAATCTGCGCGTCGGCGGCGAGCCGATTCAGAATACTATGCCTAACAGCAGTTAGCATTTCCTAGCAAAACTTTCCTAGCATCAGTTAGCATTTCCTACCATCACAAGCTCAGCTCTTTACTCCAGCCTTGCACCACTAGTGCGAGCTGCTCACGTTTTTTTTTTCTTTTTTTTTAAGAGTGCGCATTTTCCACCGCATCCAGTCATAATAACCCCTTCGTTGTAAAAAAGGAATATTCCTCTTATTCAATCATTAAAAACCACAGCAAAATCCGAGGAGACCCAAGCACTTCTTATGAGTGGTGAATGCGAAAGCATTAATGTCCAATTGAACGCCGCTGAGCGGTCCTTCGAGTTACGAACTCCTCGCGGGCAAGCGAGCGCATTGAGGCGCTTGGTCAACACCGCCTAGATAGCACAAGGCCGGTGCACTTCAATCCGTGACGCCATGCTACCTTGCCGGACTGCCATAGAATCTAACCAGGACGTTGCCGAGTAAGCCGTGGTGATTTTGACGTCACCGCTATCTTCACGCCGGGTTTGGCAATGAAAATTTCGGCCCAAATAGCGTGACGTCATAAAGCAGAGTCCACAGGCCTGCTACCTAGGAGTCGTTGGCTTGGTGCGTTTTGATTTCGCCTTACCGAGGCGCCGTTAGAACGCAGGTGATAGCTTGCGCGGACAAGAAACGCGCGGATAACGCGGACTTTCGAGAGCGAAAGTGACGTGGCGTCACGGTGATGCCCTCTCCCCTCACACAACACCTGTCGCGCTATCGGCCAGCAGGTGTACCCTTTCGCCCGCTCTGTTCCGTAGAGGCCTGCCCGTGACGTCGCGTCGCAGCCAATGGGAAATTATCTGCCGTTTTTCGCTTGTCCAGGCAACAGTCGCCGGCTTTTTCGCTCAATGCGCCGTTTGATGCTTTCGCATCAGTAAGCTGTGAAGTAATACCACGAACAACACACGGGAAAGAAGCAGGCACTTGGCTAATGTTGCGAAACAGCGAAACAAGAATACATATGGGAGGAATATATTCAATATCACTACCAGGGGCTGATTGCAAAATTGAATAAAAAATATTTTATTTCTTCGCGAAAAGTGCTGTTCCACGTTTGAATGTCGCCCTATAAAGGACTGAAGGAGAGATATTTCGCACTAGTTCGATCTTATATGTAAGAAAACAAAAACAAAAATCATACGTGTGCTTAACTTTTGCTGTTATTCTCGGGGCCTAAGAAAACTTTGAAATACATTTTCAGGTTTTTATATTAAAATACACCGAGGAAGGGCATAATTGAAAAACAAGGCAATCGGGCAGGTTTTTCACGATAAAGGTAGTGTGAACATTGTCATCCATCAAGAAACCATAGATGGCATACTTGATCATTAATATAAAAAATGCACCTCCACCAACGTTTTTAGATTTTTTTTCAACCTAATCTAAAAACGATGACTTCCACGGATACTGATGTGAGACTGTTCAGAAAAAAAGCAAGAAAAAAAAAAACAAGCGGTTAGAGAACATTAAAAAAGACGCAAAGACACACCTAGAGCACTGACACCATGACATAGCAGCTGTAACATAAAGCAACTTGTATTATGGCAAAAACCGAATCATACGATGATTGTAAAACAGTAAACGAGCTGCTGAACAGGGCCTGCGGTTCCTTACAGGTCTGTATATTCTCAGCAAAGCCGGAATGATTGGTAGTCGGGCTAAACTACCACACCACTATTAAACAGGATGCCGTTCTCATGAAGAAATTACTCCGATGCTTGGAGTTTAGCAACGACGCAGACACACACGAAAACATCATTATCGCTGTGGTATGGCGCAGACATGGACGACTTCAATGCGAAAGCGAGGAAGAAACAGACTAGAAAGGACATCGGGAACCATGGCATCGATTATAGAAATAGAAATAATAGAGCAGATATGTTGGTAGAATTGTCGGAAATTAATCGATCGGCAAATAATCAATATCTTCTTCTGGGAGCGCAGTGAACATGGCCAAGCCCAAAAAGTGAATGAATAAAAGAAATAGATCTAGTAGTCCGGACCAAACCTAACATTGCGCACACGTATAGGTGTGGGGTAGGGTAAAGGACAGTGATCACAGGCTACAGAGGTCTAGAATTGGCACTAGTTAGGGGGAGAGAAAGGAGAAAATTAGAAAACGGAAAGAATAAAATTAGAAAACAGGCCATTCTTGCAGCGATAAGCTAAGAACGAAGGAATTCTAATGTGCGCAAGAAAATATGAGACTTTAGTACCGAAGGATGAAGATAGCACAGAGGTAATTAATGACACCTAATTTTAAGGGCTTGAATTGAAATTAGAGGTTAGGCACCAACGGAGGCAGGCTCTCTCAAGCAAAGGCACGAGAGAACATAAAACTGCCCAGTTCGAGAGATGAGGTTGAATCGACTGAAGTCAAAGCTGATTAAGAAAGTAAAGGCAAGTCGGATTCGAAATTATAACATTTCAAAAACGTAGGAAGCATTAAATCAGGAAGAAGACTTTGTACTCACATGATACCAGTAGTATGTAGTCTAAGATAAGCAGGGCAATGTGATCAGCAGTTTCAATGATATTATAAAAGCGAGAGAGAACTCTCACTGTACGCCACAGTAACCATAATAGCCATGTAAACAAGATTAGGCGCCGGTACAAAGAATAAATGAAAGGGCCATCTAAAAAAATGAATACTTGGGTTTTACGTGCCAAAACCACCATATATTATGAGGCACGCCGTAGTGGTGGACTCTGGCTTAATTTTGACCACCTGGGGCTCTTTAACGTGCACCCAATGCACGGTACATGGGCGTTTCTGCATTTCACTCCCATCGAAATGCGGCCGCCGTGACCGGGATTCGATACCGCGCCCTCGGGCTTAGTAGCGCCACTCCATAGCCACTACTCCACCACGTGTAGCTATAGTGATGAGTTTGCGAAGCCTTTCCAAGCATGTTTAATGGAAAAGTGGCAGAACCTAGAATAAGAACCAAGTAGATAAAACATGGTGAGGATATTATACTCGAAAAGCTTGAGACCATTTATACGCAGTCCATCAATGCTTTAAGTGCACGGTGAATTGATTATATGGTCAATGAAGGCAAGTCTTCGCACACGTAACAAGTTGACTGACAAGCTCGTCGACGCTTCCAAGGGCATATAGCAAGCATCACTCGTGTAAGTCAATGAAAATTCCGCAAAGCTAGCAATTAGGCCTCATACTGAGTTGAGCTTTCATGATATAACTTCTGTCTCACGGTATATTTTTTTGCCGCCAGGACGGTGCAGAAAATCGCGGACGAAAGAAATGAATTATACGCAAGACAAAGACATGCATTCTCGGACGGTCGCAAGTACTCCTTTGTCCGTCCACTTTTACACTTTCCACGTCCGCAGTCTCGCAATCACCAAACTAATTCATTCAAAAGTTTTATTTTTCTGCATCTTAGTCCGACCATTCTGCCACAGGAATCGCCTGCTGTTGCTGCTGCCAACATCTTCCGCATGCTAGTGGAGAGGTTGAAGAAGGGGGAGGAGCAGGAAACTTTGCGAAGCGCACACCCACTCCATGACGGCTGTAGCCTGTTTGCTCGAATAAGTCGCTTGACATTGAGCACATATAATTACCCCTAGATAGGCGGAGCGGCTCGTTAGAATTTAAGCGAGCACAATGTCAACACGTTTGCCTTGATTGTTTATTTATTTATTTATTTACTTATTAATTTATTTATTTCAGTACTCTCTGGGCCAGAAGGCATTACAGAGAGGAGGAGCATACAAAATCGGCGGCAGATTACTCAAATTTGTTGACGTCGGTGATGACAGCGATGAAGGCATGGAGATGGTTTCAGTGATTTCCAGTTCGAGGAACAAATGAAATTATACATTGCAAAGGCTACTTCGGCATTGCGGTATTCCTACCTTGAAGTTGTGGTCAGTGTGTGAAGATATATAATATGGAGAAAGGAGTAACTTATCTTTGAGAATAGGGTTGGTATAATAAATTCTGCGAAAAAGACATACGCGAAAATATTTACGGCACAGAGAAAGAACGGGAAGACCAAGGGCTGATTTCATTGCTGTTCGGGAATAATTTGAAACAATAAAACGGGCGGCGCTGTTTTGGACAGACTCGAAAGTGTTAATGAAAGTTATCGGATTAGGGTTCCAAATGAAGCATGCATATTCTAATTTAGGTCTTAGTAACGTCCTGTACAAATGAAGCTTAACGGTGCTGTTAGAAGCTATGAAATGGCGCCGTAACAATCGGAGCGTGCGGTTAGCCTGGTCAGACATGTATGTAGTTCACGCGCATTTTCCAGGACAGATTGTGCGTTATGTGAATACCCAGATATTTGTACGATGAGACAGGTGATAACGGAGTGTTATTAGGAAGATAGCAAGGGGTGTTAGCATGAGGGTGGCTAGAAATACGCAGGTGTTTGCACTTAGTGGTGTTAAGCGTCATAAGCCAGTCGCTGCACCATGAAGAAATTGCGTTCAAGTCCAATTGCAAACGTGCTCCATTAGAGGGCTTAGTAATTAAACAATATAGAAAACAATCATCTGCGAAAAGTTTTATATGGGAGATAACGATGTTAGGAAGATCATTAATGTTTATAGGAACAAGAGAGGACCTAACACAGAGCTTTGAGGTACTCCAGAAGTTACGGAAACAAGAGGTGAGTCGTAATCATTTACTGAGACGCTACGGTTGGAAAGAAAACATTTAATCCAGCCTAATACCTGATCGTCAATATTAAGGGCACCGAGTTTAATTAGTATTAGATCAAGAGAAACAATGTTAAATGCCTTAGCAAAGTCAAAGAAAATGCAATCCACAATAACGTTAGCATCCGTAGCGCGAAAGAAATCATTAGTGAAAGATAGGAGCTGTGTTTTACACGAAAAAGATTTTCTGAAGCCATGTTGACATGAATTGAAAAAGTTGTTAGATTCAACGAAGGTAACAAGATAAGAATAAATTATGTGCTCAAGAAGTTTACAGGGAACGCTGGTTAGTGAAATGGGCCGATAGTTAAGTATTGAAGTGGTACTACCTCATTTATGCAATGGAACCACCTTCCCCGCCTTCCACTCACGAGGGATGGAACAACTCTGTAATGACTGGTCAAAGATTTCACGAAGAATCAATGATGAGCAGGTAGATGTACTTTTCAAGAACTTCGTTGTAATGCTGTCGATACTTGCACAAGATGAAATATCTGTCTTTCAATTAAACATGTCACACCAACGGAAGCAACGATTATTGGATCCATGGGTAAAAAGTCAGATGAACAAGGATGAGGAAAACCATTAGGCAAGGTAGACGAAAAACACGAGGCAAAAAAAAAATCATTCAACACTTTGCAGCAGTCACTCTGGCGTATCGGAGTGTTGTGATCATCACAAAGATCTACTGTAATCGGCTTATTCCCGCTGACTACATTCCCAAATTTCCTCGGGTTATCTCTAAGAAAGGATATGAGCGTGTGCTGGTAGAAATCTTTTTTTTTTTCTTTGCTTCAGACGAAATTTGTTTATAATCCGTGTTGGCGGTGGCGTAAGCGTGCCAGCGTTCGGCCGTTTGTGTTACCTTGGCCCGCCAGAATAGCCTTTTTTTTTCTTGTTCTGCAGGCGCCGCAGGCGCGCGTTAAAACACGGAGCATGAGTTAGCTATAATTCGCTTCTGAGGGATGAATTGATTAATTAAAAATTGAATTTTTCTTTGGATAAGGTCCAATTTTTATCAACGTTGCGAGTGTGGAAACTTGGAATGAAGTGAGCGATAAAATCCATTAGTTCGCGGTTTAGAGACTCAAAGTCAGCGTTGTTATACTCTCGGGTAACTTTTGGCGTTTTGGTTGCGGGAACAGACGTGTGCAGCTCAAAATAAATGAGGCAATGGTCACTTAAACCAAGTAAATATCTTAAACGGGAAACAAGCTGGGGTGTAGTAGTGAGAAGGAGGTCATGAATGTTAGCAGATTGCTGTGTAGATCGTGTAGGCTGAAGGACAAGTTGCTTAAAATTAAAATCCAGGAAGAGGTTAATGAAGAGAGAGCACTCAGATGAACCGTCAGATGAGTGAGGAGAGTCATGCCAGTTAATTGCAGCAAAATTAAAATCACCAGGAAGGAAGAGTGAACATGAAGGAAACCGGACAATTAACTCATTTAATACATCATGCAAATCGGAATTAAATGTCATAGGCGAACTGGGCGGCCGATAGTACACACAAAAATCACCAACCCTTCCCCGGTCGAGAAAATGGGGATAAGCGAAGCTTGTTGTGTGTGTGCCTGACCTACTACTTTTCCTTCCCTTTCTTGCAACTTTCGAGCCTCGGCTACGGTAGCCCTCATGGTCGGGTCGGCCTGTCTATGGGTATGTGGAGGCCCCGGCGGCCGCATTTCGATGGAGGCGAAATGCAAAAACACCCGTGTGCTTGCGTTGTAGTGCACGTTAAAGAACCCCAGGTGGTCGAAAGTATTCCGGAGCCCTCCACTACGGCGTGCCTCATAATCAGAATTAGTTTTGGCACTTAAAACCCCAGAAAGAAGAAGAAGAAGACAATGGTGGACCAAGTCCGCCGTTGTTGCTTGCGTTCGATGTCTCAAGTTTGCTCGGCGTCGTGGTTACCATCATTCGCCCGCCATTGCCGCTTGCGATTCTTCGAAATTAAATTGCTTGAAAATTAAATCTGTCTGTCACGTAAGACAATGAATGGCTAATGGCTCATACCCCCGTAAACGCGGCCTCCCCATTACGACGACAGAAGAGAAGTTAAATTATACGCTGGAATGATGAGTAGCAACGGAGCTAGCTGTGGAAGAATACGACAACGACGAACGCGGGAGCAGTGGCACGAGCGCGTGCCGAGCACAAGCACGAGCGCAACCCGAGGGGTGCCAACGAGCCAGCTGCGGAAGAAGACGACGACGCCCAAGCCAATGCTGATGATGACACCGCGTACGCGTACACCGACCCCAACACAAGTGAGCCTATAAAGCTTCGCTTAAAAATAAAATCACGATATCTGAGAGTGACACATGTACGTGCACATGATTTCCAATTTTGTAGCAATATCTAAAACAAAACAACATAAGCCATCACGTACGGCGATCAGCACCCCGCCAAGAGTACGCGAGATACAGTCACAGCGAAAAAAAACTTGAAAACTCTTTCACATTCAAAGATTTCATAATCTGTAATATCACTCGAGAGCCAAGTTTCAGTCAAGATAACGACGTCACCTGAACACGAGTCAATGGCTGAAGACAGATCAGCACGTTTGTTACGCACACTGCGCACATTGGAAAAAAGAAAGAAAATCGGTTTAGGGGGCGACCGGGCGAGCCGGTAGCTATTGCGAAGAACTACCAGCGGCGAATGCAGCAAGTGTATCTTGTATTGCTTGCAAGTGTGCCGGCAATAAACACAAACGCGCGATGACGAGTGAAAGGGAAATAAACTTTCCGAATAAAGGCAACAACAGTTACACTGTTGTCGATTCGCGCGTCCTTGGTCCGCTCGGGCGTTCTGCGTGGGCGACTCCTCGGCAGCGCACTAAACATTGGCCGCATCCGCACCGCAAAGCCGGCAGTGCATCAAGACGCGACGTGACCGCAGCGCTTCCGGAGTGTTCTCGGCCAGCGCGCGCGACGCATGGACGCTATAGGGTTCCGACGGGAAACCACCGTACGCCGTCGTTCTTGAGCTTCGCAAACGATGCGAGTGGCCCAAATACCCACGGCAAGACCGGCCAACGTTAGTGTGTTCTCCTTCGTCCCCTTCCTTTCCGGTCCACCATTTTTATTTCTCTGAGTGCGTTACGCATACGCATAACTTCTCTCACGTACCCGTTTATGCGACTCCGGAGCATTTGCAATTGTTCCACCGAGAACCGAGTCTTGGAATACAAATTGTGCATGTAGATGCATCAGGAGAGAGAGAGAGAGAAAAAAAAAGTCATTCATTTTTGTTTCTTTTCTCGTGTACAGAGAGAGAAACGGACGACACAATGTAGGCCACGTGGTTTCCAGAAAGGGCTAACACTATACGTCCTCCTTCAACGTTCCGAAACCCATTTTTCAAGCAGCAATCTCCCCCTCCTGCCGCCATTTGGACGTCCATCAGTTTCGTCCAATTTAGCCAGCTATCATTAACGGACAGTAATGAACACTCCTTTCCCCGTACGCATTTACGGAAGCATTAATTTAGCTGCGCAGGAATATTACGAGACGGGAGATAAAACGCTGACAATCGCTCATTACACTTTCCCTGAATGTATCAGAACCACGGATGAATAAACGAGTTATGTTGAAGCGATGGCCCTCTCTATGGCTACTTCCGTGAGAAAAAAAAGAACCATCGGGAAGCTTGTTCTGCTCTTAAGTAAAAGCACATCAGGTTGTCAAACGAGGTCGGTGAGAGTTGGTGGAAGTACATAAATTCTTTCTTTCTGTCGAGTTTCGTTTTTAAGGCTGGCGTCAAGGGTTAGTGCGCACGTTACGTAGACAGTTTAATACCTGTTCCATTATGTATGTGTGGACGCGGTAGAGGTAAAGCTCCCATTCTTTTTTAGCCGAACGATTAAAGACGCAGACGAGAGAGAAAGGACAGAACAAACAGTATACATACTCAACTGGTGGTTTGCTTCCAAAAATGACCGGATATATGCTCATGACAACGAATAAAAACAGTGTAGACACTCCACACATGAGTGTCGGTATTGAATTTTGTTTTGTAACAAGGATACAGACGACATGCTCCACCAACAGAGCGCATGTCTGTGGGGTTTACAGTGCATTTATTGGGTATTTTCATGTATAGGTTCACCCACGTTTAGGGACTTGAATATTGTTCAAACGCTCATCAAAGCTTAAATTTAGCGTAAAATGCAGCAGATTAATATTTATCTATATTAGGCTTCGTTAAACACATTTTCCCTACGAAGTAGTAAAAATTCACCGGTGATTACGATACCCCCTAATGCTATAGATGTGAGCGCAACTCTATACGTGCTTTCATTTCGCCATATATTGGCTGGCGCAGACGATCTGTGTCGTGCGGCACGTTTCAATTGGAGTCAAGTGTGGCGCGACTGCCTCGCTAATCTGGAGATCGCGAGCACCAGCTCGTGGGTGACGCGTGGGCGCGATTCACAGCAGCCGCCGCGGAAACACCTCCCAGACGACGCACGCTACTCTGGCGCTATCTCGTAGCCATCATCGCCGCACTACGCTTTTCTTCTCACGATTTCGCCATACCCTCCTCCGTCTTCCGCCTCATGGTTCCGTTGCAGCCTCCGCAATCCTCCTCGCGTCTTTCATCCCCCGATGCTCGCCACAGGAAAGGGCGCCTAAGAGCTACGCTCTAAAAAAATAAGCCGAAACACATCCCTGATGTCATGTAGGCGAAGCGTTCTTAGCTTTGGAGAACGGTGCTTTGAAACACAACACATGGTATGCACAATGTGTAGGCGTGCTATAAAATAAGGCTATTCCAAACTGTTTTTATTCAATTTCTGCAATGAGCCATCCACGATTGGTCATAATTTTTTCAGGCTGCCCCAGCTTCGCTGGTCTGTAACTCGAAAACCGCGAAATCTCCCCATCTCATAGGACGTGTGCACACTACTGATGCATGATTACACCGAATAAAAGAAAGCTATTTATTTAGATTCGGCACCTTTCTCGCCGTTAGCTTTCCACTATTGGTCAAAAGATTTCGCGCTGAGTCCTCTTTGTCTTTTTGTCACACCACGTCACAATACCGCGAAAACTCACCCCGTCTAAGTGACGTGGAAGCATTAAAGATGCAGTTTTTTTCGGAATAACCGGAGACTGCCCCGTTCCTGAAGGAACAGAAGACGTCTGCCTACCAATCGCACAGCATTCTTCAAAATCCAGGAGCGGCTGGTATACAGAGGACAACGCGTTCAGTGCCTAAGGTCAGGTGGCAGACGTGGATCGTAGCCCCGGCTGCACAGCTGGCGGGCGCACCTCACGTAAAAGCCCGGCCAAGTCCTCAGGGGGAGATCCAGCGTCGCCTCTATGCAGTAGTGTTGTCGTAGAAACTAATTTTAATTTCTGTGTCCTACCTGCGAACCATCCGTCCGCATATTTGGCGCCATAAACGCTATAGCTCAACACTGGGCGGGTCCGTATGATCTAGCGTTTGTTCGGCTTTCTTTATCTCTTTCTGCGTCTTAGTCGTTCCGCTAGAATAATGCATTCTTTCAACCGAAACCAATTAGTCCAGTTCGTCATTCTTACTACCTACTATTTCATGCTTAAATAATATGCAGTATTAAAGAAAGAAAGCAACGCTACGTACTCGATTTTATCTTATGTGGCTTCCTGGACTCGTGTGCAAACTTTTGTGTTTATGTGGTCTGACTTCATTCAATGTTTGCCGACGCATTTCGTGATAACAATTTTCTGTGCCAACTGACGTAGTATAAACGGGGTGACAATTTTTAAGGTTTCCGGAATTTTTCAGATCACCTGTTGCAAATAACATAATTCTAGTACCTAGCTGAGCTGAATTATTGACAGAGGCGGAAATTTCTTGCACGAGAAATTGAAAAAATATTCAACTTACCAAAAAGTTCAATTATTAACTTTTAAATTATTTACCTCACGGCACATATTGCAATTTACGAATTGTAACCGGTGAGCTTGCAAGGCTTATCCACTTGACCTGAATTTCCAGAATGACACCAGTTTGGAAGTATGCGCCATCAAACTCGCCGTAAGAATGCACTGTTGTTCCAATAACTATTTAAAGCGAAGCTTTATATGGCTAGGCGAAACGAAAAAGCGTCTGTCCGTCGCCTGTTTACCGAAAAATATCATCAGCAGCATTGGCTCGAGCGTCGGCGTCTTCTTCCGCAGCTGGCTCGTTGGCGCCCCTCGGCTTGCACTCGTGCTCGTCCTCGGCACGCGCTCGTGCCACTGCTCCCGCGTTCGTCGTCGTCATTGTCTTCCACAGCTGGCTGCGTTGCCGCTCATCATTCCAGCGTAGAATTTCACTTCTCTTCTGTCGTCGTAATGGGGAGGCCGCGTCTACGGAGGTATGAGCCATTGTTTAAGGGTATATAAGCCATTCATTACCTTACCGTAGCGGACATATTTAATTTTGAAGCAATTTAATTTCGAAGAATCGCAAGCGCCAATGGCGGGCGAATGCTGCTAACCACACCGCCGAGCTAACTCGAGACATCGAACGCAAGCGACAACGGCGGACTACGGGCATACCGTCAATGACGTCGTTCTCTCCGTCGCAGCCGAACGTGTGTGTAACCTCATTAAGAAACAGAAAGACGTAACCAATAATTGAGGAGTACTTTAATGAACCGTCGGGATTAACGCAGTCATAAACACCGGGTCCGCACCTTTCAGCTTCGCTGGTTACCATCTGTACGGAGTGCTTGGGCGGCGTTTTTTTTAAATAAAACCCTCTTTTATGTATTGAAGAACGAAAGTAGCTGGAACGCCCATGTATTTCGTCCCACGTTTTGGGAAATAATATTTCGAAACCAGTGTCATCCAGAAGATTCATTTCAAGTAGATACTTCTTGCTACCTCACCGGCTACAATTCGTAAATTGCAATATGTTCGGTAACGTAATTAACTGGGAATTTGATTAGTGATTGTTTAATTAGTTGAGTATGTGTTTCAATTTCTTGTGCTAGTAATATCCGCCTCTTCAAATAATCCTGCTCAAGAACAAGAGTTATGCTATCTGCCGCAGGTGTTATTTAAAAATTCCGGAAAACTTAAAGTTGTAAGCCACCTTGAACGCACCGAAGGAAACGGCTGGTGTCTCTGCCTTTTGACATTGATTATTGTTACATCTTTGGTGCTTTCTTCAGGCGAATTACATAACTTGATTGCACAAAATGTGATTGTATTATCTGCGGAGGACGTGAATAATACTGGCTATGTTGAGCCAATGACGCTGACCACCTTTTCTAATTTTATTAGGACATGCGTAAGAACAAAAACACATTATCAAAAGCTGCATGCCGCTAAAAAACAAAAGTTATGAACACGTCAAATGAGAAATGTGAATAAACTTTAAATGATAATAAGTGGCAGTCCCTCCCTCATTTTCGCTGACCTGCAAACGTCAGACCGGGCTGAACAAACTTCGTTAAGGCGCAAGGAAGCCAGGTTATGCGTCTGGTAGGCCATGGAGCATGTATAATCCATCATAAAAAAGAAAGCCGACCTAGTCTGAAGAAGAAAAGTGCAGCACATTAAGTATAAACTTGTCCTCGTTAAATAAACCTTACAACACAATGAGGCGCTCTTCTACACAGTTCCTTTTTCTCAAAGGAGAAAATGCATGCCCGCTGTTTGCGCTAATAGCACGTCATGTGGCTCAGGGGTTGTCTTGCAACCTAAAGAGAAGGCCTGTTTAGAATTTTCATTGTAAAGGAAATATCCTTCACTGTTCGCGTTATTTGAGTAGGAGATGGCCCGAGAAAGCGAAAAGAATAAAGAATAAATAAATCGATGGCTTTCTTTGCAAAGGCGGATATTCGCTGTGGAGCAAACCAGCCCCTTATCGCATTGTGATCCGATGTTCCAAGGGCGAGCGTTTGGCACTGCGAAAGCTGTAATAAAGATTCTATCTCGTTTCAACAATTTTTATTTCTTTGCCATTCGATCAGACATGGCTGTAGTGTCGCTGCTAGAGGGACTGGCCATTATGCACTTGTTTTGACCCTGTTCTGAGCACATGTGCGGAGCGTGATCACGAAGGACACCGACGCCGACAGCCCGGGCCCCTAAAGTGCTTCGCACTTACAAAAACGTAGAACTCATGGCCTCGGGCAGGTTAAACTCTTCAACATTTATTGCTCGATGAATACTGCAATACTCTACCAAAAGGTGCTCAAAGCTTTCTGCACCTGTTCCACACAGCTATGCACGAACAGTCTCCACCTGAGTTTTTCTGCTACAACTTCGAATTCTCAGACACCATGATCTAGCTTTGAACTGTAGGGCGCTGCCTTCTTGATTTATCATGCGAGTTTCCCTTCTGCTTTCATCATTTGCTGCTCAAGATCATTCCTGGTTTGTTTTCTGTAAACCAACGTTTTTTTTTTTGTTTTGTTTTTGTACAGGTACCTGACTAACTTATCCGCCCATCTATCTGAGCTCATATTCGGCAGTCGTTTTTCTAAACATATTTTGCTCTCTGCCTCCTGCATATCAAAGGACATACACCACATGTCTCTTTGTATACATAATTGGTGGTTTTTTCCTGCGTACCCAGTGCAAATCGTCCAAGCAACCCTCTGATTAATATGTCGTCCAGACTGTAGCTTTCAGTACAGCACCGAGTTAGAAAACATAAGCCCGAAAACCATTATAGCTTTCTATACACCTTGTCCTACTTATTTGGTACACACTCCCATAGGCATTCTGTATTTCGTTATGGCCACGTTTGCCCTGCTTGGCAGTTTGATTATCTCCTCATGTTATTTTGTGTTTTTCTGTGTACCTGCTTCCTTCTTTGATCCACACTTTTACATGTTTGTACTCACATACTCTTTGTATATAATTTCCGTGTATTGCAACCGGCTCATCAGTCGTGTCGTTAAACTGAGTGAAGCCCAGATTCCTTGCACTAAATTTAGAGCTTCGTACTCTTTCGACATATATATGTCAGAAGCTAGTCCGCTTCTGACATATATGTCCGCTAACAAAACAGGCTCATGTGCGTATATCTGCAAATGCTGCATCATAGGTCCACTGCGTGTTTATGTTTACGTATGCACATGGCAACTATATGTATAAAAAAGCTGCATATAATGCACTACATACAGCGCCATGTCTTAGTCTTGTATGTCGTCTTATATTCCCCGTTTGCACTACACATCACATAATGTAATGGCCTGTTCGCTTCCTTGGATATTTCTACAGACTCTGTGATTTCAAACCGGTTACAAAACCATCATGGAGTTTTACCCAATATCTCTTTCTGTTCGGTGCTTCTTTGAAGCTTCCACTTAATGCCGTGCATTGTTCGCCTAGGTACTATCGACGATATTGTAATCAGTCTGTAGGATTTGATATTGCTACGCTGTAAAATTTACTACTCTTCGGTAGTAAATATCTGCTATCATTCCTGTTGGGGTGCAGATTGAAATGTTTTCTTCACACTTTTTCCAGTTCAGATTCTTCATTTCTACGTTCTCTTCCGCATCTTTCTTGTTGCTTTTACTCACGCTTTTAGGAAGACAGGACGATGCTTCTGGTTAACAAAGCGCTGCATCCACGACTCCTTCTACTACTTGCTTTTAATGCGTAAACATTATCAGTTTCAAAGTGGAAAAAAGTGTATCTGTGGGAAGTGTGCGAAGCCGGTAACGTGGTGCAAGTAGAAAGGGTATGGGAGAGCTTTTAAAATCGTATATATATATATATATATATATATATATATCCGGAGCCTCAAAGCGGTGCGGCGTAATGCTGACGCGTTTTCTCCGCATTTACTGCTAAATTTCCACTGAATTTTTCATAACAAGAAGAACAATAAAGGCATCTGAGAGTAGACGCTTACTGATTTTGAAATGAGACAAACTTATTAAACACCAATTTTAGATGTCCTTTGGCACAGCAGAAATTTGCTTTCTGCATACATGTGTATTGCTCTAGTGTACTGAATCCTACTGTCGCTATCAATCATCACCGACACCTAGTTCTCCACGCAAATCAATTTCTTTCGCAGGTTTTCCTCCATTGAAGCAGACATGAAAGAGAAATTTCCGTGCAGTGTGAGGACAGAACCTTGGGACTATGATTTGCAGCTTTCTTCGGATATGTTCAATTTATCACATTGTATATATAGGCTGTGGATATACAAGAGACATAGCGGATGACGTTTGGCAGAAAGCAACGTATAACGCTTTTGTCACGGAACAAATGGGCTGTAAAATTACTACTAAACTACGAAAAGAAGTATGGAGGGGTGCTACGTTGGTTATAACAGATTCAGTCTCGCTTCCACACATTGGCAGTTGCCCAACCCGGATATAACCTGGAAAGGAAAGGAACCATAGAAGGTGCTGCAGTGGCTAAAGCTTGAGAGCGTGCAATATTGAACTCGCGAAGAATGCGCAGAAAGCATTGTGCAACTGGATCCAAAAAAAAAAAATAACGTTTCGTTCTTGACAAGGCTCCCGCAGCCATTTCGAGTGCCTGCAGATGATGTCAGGAGCTAACGCAACGCATTCTGGAAACCAAGTATCGCAAGCACCGTCGGATGAATTTATTTCCCCAACTCCGCCCCAAAGGATTTCAGTGAGCCGCCAACATCGTGACGTATAGAAATCGCGCCAAGCGACGCCAAAATGTTAAAAAGAAAAAAAAATACGTTTCATCGTAGCGTGCATTGCAGCTAAGCAGTAATATTGAGCAGGATTGAGGAATATTTTTATAACAGTCTGATGCCGTTTTTTTAGGCATAAGAGAAGAAAAACATCCATAAATCAAATAAATCGCAGCCCTAGCTATAGTATACTGAGCATTCATTTCCAGATAAGCTTCTGGGGAAACTAAAATTTGCATAACAATGACTTGGGGCTTGATTTGCCTGGTTCTTGTGCCTGCACTGTAATAAAAGAAAAAAAGATCTGTGATTGAAATAACACTCATCGGAGAGCACGTCCTGCAAGAAGCAAAATGGACATGCTTAACAGGCGTGCAGCCGATCACTCCAGCGTATCTTTTCGGTGTTTTCCTGCCATTATCATTTCGTCATGGCAAACGAGCTCAACAATATATTGCACACATGGGATTATAATTATTATAATTAAAGACTGCATTAAAGGCTGTCCTATGGCTCGACTCCAAAAAAAAAAACATGTAATAGGTATTCTTCCTGTATGAAGATATTTCAGAGCTGTTTTGCTGTGTTTTGTACAAATGTAGATAATCATGTTGTATGACTGATTCCCTTCTACGCCCGCCTCGTCGTTTTCTTTTTACCGATTTGTTTCTCCATCTCACATTGTTTTGTCGACAACATATGTCCTCTTTGTACATTTTCTCTTCCGTACTATTATTTAAGTGCACCAGTACGAAGGCTCCGTAGCTGTTCCTGGGCGCTATATTAAACATTTGATTGATTGATTGATTATAATTATTATTGTTGTTGTTGTCGCTCTTGTTGTAATAATATTTATTATTCGTTAACATGGCATGTACCCACAATGGGTATGGTCCATGACAATGGTCCATGACATGGTCCATGACATGGTCCATGACATGGTCCATGACATGGTCCATGACAATGGGTATGGACCATGAAGCGGGTGGTTGCAGGAAACGTGCCGCTAATAACTACACGACGACGCAAACAACTAGAATTGCTAAAACTGGGTACCAAAAGCACTAAGTATTTGAGTATTCAGACCACATGAATGGATTATTACATTTTAAAGAAACAGAAAGAAGACTCAGTGAACGATTGAGACTGAAAATAATTGCAAAGAAAGGCTAATAGGGATAGTAAAGAAACTCTAAATGTTTCGTCATCGTCTTCTGGCACATACTCACTATGTGGGGTTGGGCAGTTTGAGCAAAACCATGCACTGTCATTACTTTCTGTTAAGCTGATCAAGTGGTGGATGTGGCTTACTCAATCTCCCAAACGAAACCAGCAATGGTGTGGTTCATATTCAATGTCGCCACGAGCCCGCATCCGGACTCCAGAGACACCTGACACTTACGGAGTACTGAATTACAGGAAACGGTGAGCGGAGGTAATTGGTGTCTCGATTTTTGGAGTCAGGCACTTTCTTTACAGGTAACGAAATCGCATGTATTGGTCAAGTAAATATGGGCTGGAAGAACACCAATTGAAATAACAGATAAACTCCTGAAAGTAACCACATTCGTGGCAGGTATCGGTACGTGACACAAACGGGATCAAAATCCTAGAAATCATTTAATAAACACAAAACCTCTCCTAAAACGACACATTTTGAGACAATGATTCAAAGAAGCCAGTAAAGCTAATGGAACACGCAAATGGGGAGCGGTTTCTGAACAGCAGTCTGTTGCAGAAGCAGGTTTGTGCATCCTGAAATATGGTAACTATAAGCGTTATTCGTGTGCACATGCTCGCTTCGCAATGTAGCTGGAAACTAAATTTAGACAACGTTCTTGAAATAAATGATCGCTGTCACCTCATACCAGGGGTGTATCTTGCTGTGACATCATTTGTAGGCTAGACTCTACATTTTACCTCACCGAAGGAACCAATAAAAATGGAAGGATAGACATTAGCATGCCACATCTCCGTGGCTGGGCACAATTGCGCGCATTTCTCCACTACGCCGTCAATATTTCCTTTCCGCGTTCACACACCTCGGGCTGTGGAACACTCATCATATGGTGAATCAACCATGCGATGTAGACATAACTTGTGGCATCGTAACACTTTCAGTAGCGGTGTGCATATGGAGGTAGAGGACTTTGTTTTTGCCAGTTCTGTCCACTAGCTGCAAATAAAAAACTTCTGATATTGCACTGAAGGTACATTGAACTCTGCATACTCAATCCAGCTCCATATCAGTTCAGCACGCTAAGTATTTCCACCTACGACCCCTTTTTTGCAGGCGCTGCCGTGTTTGACGGGATCTTCGACGTGGAGCTTCCCGTTAGTGATTACTAAATAACAGTTTTTTTCTTTTTTCTTTATCGAAACGTTTCTAGGCCAAAGATTGACTCGTTCGTGTGCTTTCAGCTTGTTAGTCAGTTCTTTTTATAAAAAAAACACGACGGGAATCAGTATGCACTAAATCGATAATTATTTACCGGGTAATTAGTAGTGCTCACCACAAAACGTACGAAGCACCATCCTACCACTCTGACTATACTTCACTGGAGTCAGCAACGTTTTGGAAAAAAATAATACAAATTTGACATTTTAACAGTCTACAAATTGGTGCCTGAGGGGGGTGGCCCGATCTGATGTGGCAGAAACTCTCTACTCTTACCACGTTTCACCCGTCCTGCATAGCGTGCCGTGACCACCTGGCTGCTTCGTTTGGAAGACATGCACTTCTGCCATATTACGTTTCTTTATTAGCGTTCGCACACCATCCTAAGCTCACGATCCACATTTTACATCAATTTACATTTAGTTTTCTTTCACAAATTCGTGACGTTAAATTAGTGTATCTTTAAAATTTCTTCTAATGCTTGACTGGTCCTTTATGGTGCTACTGCCGTTTTATCGCTACCGCCTTTGTCTGGTGGAACGATTAGCCTTTGCAATCGCAAAACAGGGCCGAGCAAAATAAGTTACAATTTTCTCCTCAACAGAAGTCTCTTAGAAGAACCTGTGAAGCATCACCTATGTTGTACTTTAACTTGAAGCGATCTATAAATATCGCCCGTCTGAGCACGTGTACGCTCCTATACAGCGAGCAGAAAAGAAAAAGACGCGTATAATAAATGTGGCAACCCCAAGTCACGACATTCCAAGCGCACAGGCGCATGCTTACGCGGCTGCTTGGGTAGCTTCGGTGCACGAGTCGCTTTGCTTCTTACATTCGGTTGCCACGTGCGTTTCTTCGACTTAGTAAATTATTTGTTCTGCTTTGCATTAGTTTTAACACCCTGGCAACGCGAGGAATTTTAAAGTGAAGGGCGGGCAAGATGTCTCTTTGTTCAAGTAAGCGCCGTTCCCACTTTCTTTCTTTGTGGATCCGAAGCACTGCGGAAGAGATAGATTATATCCTTTACTATTTTATTTCCTCTACTATTTTATTATTCAGCTATTCCATCACTACCCCGCACATTTCATTTCATTTTCTTCTTCTTCTAACTTGTTCTAGCGCCGCAGTAAAAGTGAGCAATAATGTTTTCTTTTTATTGGCGCCAGTATACAAACTAAGTAAAATGATAGAAACGTATTATCTTGATAAAATCCAGGAGCGGCTGGTGCAGAGCACAACGCGTTCAGGGTCAGGTGGTAGACGCGGTTGGTAGCCCCGGCTGCACAGCTGGCGGCCGCACCCCGCGTAAAGGCCCGGCCAAGTCCTTAGGGGAGATCCAGCGTTGCCTCTACGCAGTAATGTTATCGTAGAAACTAATTTAAATTTTTGTGTCCTATCTGCGAACCATCCGTACGCATATTTGGCACCATAAACGCTATAGCTCAACACTGGGCGGATCCGTGAAAAGTAAAAGACACGTGACAATCCTAGAGTCACCGAAAGTACTAAGTCGCATTGCAACTGCGTTTTTTTTTTTTGTTTTTTTTTTTAATTCTGACCCCTTTCAGTTCATTTAGCAGCCCCTCAGGAAAGTTGACACATCGCTTGATTTCATTATGGTACAAATTTTAAGGTGAAAACTTTGTAAAATGTTTCACTGCATCTGCCATTTCAGCTTCGATTGTCACAGTTTGTCAGGAGCTGAGGATGCAGCTTGGACGTGTGTATTCTCAGCGACTGTCAGGACTGTGCAGACACAGTTACCAGGTTGCTAAAGCGTACAATGTCTCTCGCATCAATAACAGACGGGACTTCGTGCCATGTGAAAATGATGTGGGGCACTGGCTCCCTCTGCATTGTGGTTTTCGGTGCATTGGACAGCCGGCACACTGTTTAAATGACAGACAAGTGGCCATCTTAGCGCTCATTGGAAGGGGTATGGTTGTGAACCGCTATATCAAGATTGTAACGCCGAACTCCAGTGGCAGAATCGGAGCATATACGGATCGAAACTTCTTACACTTTTTGGAACGAGCCTGTTCTAATGGCAGATAGGAAGTGGGGGCCATGTATTCCAATGGCATACCGAGAGGGGATCTCGAGCAGAGACCACCTCTCAAAGCAGTCGAGAGCACTCCGCACAAATTAATGGATACGACTGGAGGTCTGCATGACGTATTCACCCTTTTAATGAAATATATCTTGCTTACTATAAAACAGATGATGCTTCCAGTGCGCCCAGCCATTTCTTGTCTGAACGGTGGTTTGATTGCCGGTCACAGCGGCCGCGCTCTGATAGGGGTAAGATGCAAAGCAGCTCCTGCATTTAAATGTAGGTCCACTTTAAAGAGCATCAACTGGTCGAGATGGGCACAAATTGATGGGCAAGTTGGTTCGACCTACTAATGCAGCAGCGCAGGAAAGACAAGGACACAAGAAGCGTAAAACTCACGCCACGACCGCTGAATGATTTGAGTTTTATTTGTGACGAATCGACATATATAGCCGCAGAATATTGATGTGGTAAGCGTGGAAAACAACAACATCAAAAACACAATTCATTATATGTTATGGCATCTCTGTACTGTCGCCGTTTATTACAGCACGTGGTCAGATTTTATTTATGTACAGCTGCGCAGAAATTCAAGTTCTTTATCCAAAAGCAATTGAAGGGGTGTTGATACAGGTGTCTTGTAGCATACACCAGCGCAATAAAATAGTGGCAAAAACTGTAACCAGCCATCACGCGAGATTTTAGAAGCCGCAGAAATTACCAGCCATAGTAGTAAATGCGTCAACGTTACCTCGATTGAGCGGCCTCAAGAGAAGCTAGCATGCACGTCGGCGGCATGCAGAGATGGCATTAGGTTGCTCGGCAGATAGGCTGGTTTTCATCCATAAATTCAAAAGTGCAGTTTAGTCACTCATTCTGTGTTATCATTTTTGTCATATTTGATGATTACATGAGCCATTGCACTTGCACTGAACTAGCACTTTATGCCTATATATTTATGCGTACTGTGTAGTAGACGTTTGTTGGAAGTAGCGCATCGCTTCACAACTCTTCTTGCATATTGAAGTCCTTCCGTCTCCTTGTGCGATGGATGGTTGGGATGGATCACCAACTCGCCCGTCCAGAGCCGGAAGTCACAGACGTTCGGGTTTTTTTTTTTTTTTTTTTGCATTTAGCCCCCCTTCGAAATATGGCGGTGCTTGTGTGTGTGCGCGTGCCAGACGGAAGGTGGAAATAAAATGTTGCGTTATGACTAAATGCTATATTACGCAGCTACGTCATCATTGGAAATTTAGCCTTTCTGATACTAGCGGTGGAACAGTTACATTTACCTTTCTTCGTTTGCTAACCTATACGTGTTGAATTCTCAAGTGTCCAAATGTCATTTCTTCATTAGTCCCCAATTTCTGTTGGCACTGCTCCACTGCTTTCTCGAACTTGGCAGGAAACCTGGCTTTACTGAGTGTATCCTTGTATTGCTTGTTCTTTCCATTGAAATATGTTAACATTGCGGTAGTTTATTTTTTTCGGAGCCTAGTCGGGTAAGACATTTTTTTTTCCTGGGGCAGGACTCGATAATTGCTCTTCTTTCCATATTTCTGACTATATTGTAGGAAAACGTAGTTTGGGAGGCTTTCTGCTTCTTGGCCAGCTTCATGTCAGGCATGTGCCATCATGGCTAGGGAGAAGAAGAACGGAGACAACAACGAGACGAAGCAGAATGTGGAAGAGAAAGAAGATCACAACGAAAAGAAGAATGGCGATCCGCCGACAAGTCCTGTCAATACCTCAGACGGGGCCCGTGTTCTGCCGGCTTTGCTTCAAAGGGCAGGAAATTGACGCACTCATGGTGGCCTGCCTCTGTACGGGTGAGTTCTGCACGGCCTGTACATTGTAGTAGCAAGAGAGCTCTTTGCGACTAACAGAGCGCGGCGAGGCATCCACATGCGTGCCGTTGGCCTAAGGACAGGTGGGAGTTCGTTGTATTGCATAGCTATGGCCGAAAATGACGACCACGAATAAAAAAAGCAAAAAAAAAAAAAACACTGACGCTGAAAACATGAGCAACATGCTGCTACTACAACAGAGCCTCCATGGTGTTTGAACGTAGCCAGGGTGCGGGTTAAAATATTTCTAAGGCATCTTGTGTCCTAAATCCTCTTTTATCCCACTCTTACTCTGGTAGCTCTACAAAAGAAAGCTTTTGCTTTCGACAGAACCACGTACTTTTTAAGCTCACGTGACCGGCCGTGGTTGTCGAGGGCCTGTTGCATTGTACTGCTAAGGTCGAGGTCTCATCTTCGATTCGCGTTGGTGCCAACTAATTCTGACGGAGCCAAAAAGGCGAAATGCGAAAACACGCGTGTACTTAGATTGAGGTGCACGTTAAAGAACCCCAGGTGGTCCAAATTTTCCGGAGTCCCCCACTACGGCGTGCCTCATAAGCAGACGGTGGTTTTGGCACATAAAACTCCATAATTTAATTTTTTTTAACGGAGCCAAGAAAAAAGAGAAGCGAGAAAAAAAAAACAACGCTCAATTATTGTGATTTTGTTGCGCACTAAAACTCCATTATTCAGTCACTGTGCGACGTATTTGTATACACTGAAAGATGCAGAATGCTGTACAGGGAGCGTACTACCGCGAGCATACGTAAGAAGGGTTTAGCAAAGGCGGCTAGCAAATGAAATGTGAGGCGATGTTGCCAAGAGCCGAGCTACCCTTACCGAAGCAGAGGCTCTTTCTCAATGTAGTGGTTGATGCCACCTGAAGTGTGCCACCAACCCCCGCCAGCCACATTTCACCCCTGCTTTTTCCCTTTCTAAAGCCAAGAACTCACGTGACGTCACAAGCCCAGCCTCTTTTTTCCAATGTCTGTTTTTTTTGTTTTTTTTTTCCCTAGCCGCGTGGCAGCTACGTCAAAAACGCTTCAGGTGGCAGTTTTACGCGCTATGCCTTTCACGGACCTCCCGGTGTTCGCCTGGCGGCTAGATATTGCTGTGCTGTAGGCGGAATGTGGGTCACTCGGAGCGAAAGCTATGACTTGGTCTTTGCCAGTGAAAAGAATATTCTTCGTGCGAAAAGAAAGTGTACTTGCGCGTTTCAATTTGCAGCTTAGTGGGCTTAGCACGTTCGTTTAAAATTTGCATATGCATAAAGCAAACCGACTTTCGAGTACAGGTTCACACTCTGATTATTTATCCGGCTTTGGATCTCAGTAGCAGGTCGGTAATACTCGGGCGAAAATTCACGCGCCAACTGATTTTTCATATTTGCGGCTTATTTTACTTTCAAAAATTAGGCTTTAATAGAGTAATGCATTTGAACAGCTAGGTGGATACGGTGCTTTCAGTCGAACGTTCTACGCAGCCATATTTAGTGTTGTTATTCATCCAGCCTCTCTCTCTTTCTCTATCTCTCTAAATTTGTTTTGCTCTCAAACGGCCAGAAGTAAACCACCATAGCAAGTAGTTCCTGGCTTCTAAGAAACAAAAACTTGTTACAAACGAAAGATTTGTTTTTAATTTCATATCAATATCTATATCCTAATCCTCCGGGACCTTTTCGACGCTTTGCGCTGGGCCTCAAACGAAGTGACTTGAAGCTCTTACTCGGAGGCCCATTCCATTTCTGAATTCTTTCTGTTTGCGCTCAGGCATTAATTTCATATGCGGGCGCTTTGATCTCACACAGAACAAGCCATAGCACTTTAATTAGGTGTGGCGATTAGCAAGCGTCGCCGCTAATGAAGTGATTTGCAAGTCACGGTGGGGCCCCTTATTCAAGCAAAGACTTTGGGCAAAAACTGTTCGAGGGGCTAGCATGACGCAATGGCCAGAGTATCGAGTCAGGGTGTTGGCGCACAAACAACGTTCTCGACGCAACGCTACTGCAGCGCGAGTCTTAGCACAGGAAATACCAGCTTCAGGTCAAGATAGTGACCTTACTAAGCTGGTCACTATCGGTGGTAGCTCAGTGGCTACGGCGTTACGCTGCTGAGCTCTAGGTCGGGGGGTTCGATTGCGGCCGCAATCCGAAGGGGGAGGAATGCAAAAACGCTCTCCTACTTAGATTTAAGTGCACATTAACTAACTCAGGTGGTCAGAATTATTCCAGAGTCCCCCACTACGGCGTGCCTCGTAATCAGATCGTAGTTTGGGTATGCCTAAAACCCCAGAATTTACTTTTTTAACTGTTTGATATAATCAATCTATTTCATGACAGAGAATTATTTCTTCAGTAGACCACTACGAGATTTTCAGTAAGAATTATCTCCTTTTATATCTGCGAATGAAGTGTGGACCTACCTATCTGCGTTGTGTGGGTAAAACATTGTTTGCATTGTAGCCTAACAAATCTCTTGTCCGGTAGTTCAATCGTTCATGTTCTTTTTTTTTACAGTTATTTGGTAGGAGGGCCGTACAATCACTGCCTTGGGCGTCTGGTCACAAAATGATGAAATTTAGCATCATGCGTCAGAGAGAGAGAGAGAGAAACTTAATTTGGTGGGGCACGGAGAGGGGTGGCTCCCCGTGGTGGGTGGAGCCTTTTATTTTCTGGATTTCTTTTTGAGGACGAGGAGCTCGTACTTTTCTGGGAAGCATCTGCCATTGCTTGTTGGGCGTCCTGCTGTTCTCCCTAAGAGTCTCGAGTTATCCAAATGGTAATATCATCCGTGTATACGTATTGCGTGGCGAAGTGTGGGATCTTCTCTTCACGCTCTCGGAGGTTTTTCATGACGACGATGAAGATAAAAGGTGATAAGACCGATCTCTGAGGAGTGCCTCTATTTGGGACTTTTTTCTCTTCTGTTCTCCGGTTAACTACTGTTGCCGTGCGGTCCATTAAGAAAGTTCGCATATAATTCTAGATTCGTTGACCGCAATTCAGTTGCGATAAGTTTTTTTAGGATGGCCTCATGAGCTACGTTGTCAAATGCTTCTTTAAGGTCCAGTGCAAGTATGCATTTTCATCTGTGGTGACATGGTCCAGAACTTCCTTCAATTGGGGTAGTACGTCTTGAGTTGACGAATGCGACCTGGAGCCGTACATTGTGTCAGGAAAGAAACCCGTATCATCCACGTGAGGCTTTAGGCGATTGAGCACCGCGTTTTCGAAATGTTTCCCCACGCACAACGTCAGGTATATGGGTCGCATGTTGGTGAGGCCTGGACGCTTGCCCGGTTTTAGTGTTACTACTTTGTGGGCGTATTTCCATTCCATTGGTAGCGTTCCCGCTTCCCAATGACTATTAAAGAAAGTCGTTACGGCTTGTTTCTATCGAGTCGTCGTCCAGGTTTCTGAGGATTGTATTTGTGAGCCCGTCTTGTCCGGGGGCTGTGTTTCAAGTTAGCGAGTAAAGCGCTGTTTAGACTTCAGGCGTTTCGAAGGGGCGATCCAGATCGTCATTTTGTTTCCCACTATAGTTTGGTATGGAGTTTGGTATGGATGTCGCCGATGTATTTTGCCTCTAGCTCTGGCAGAATCTCCTCGTTCCAATCCCAGTTGGTTGCGAAGCATGCGTCTGATTGTGTGCGTTGAGCCCAGTTGGTGTTTGAGTATTGCCAACGTTTTGGACGTGCTGATCTTCTCGCTCAGGCTGACGCACATTTTCTGCCCATTTTGGCGCAGCAGGACCGTAGCGTATTCTTCCGCCTGTTGTGTAAGGGCCGCTATGCCAATTTTAAATTACTATTGTGTTTTTGTTCGTGCCATCTTTTTAGAACGCCTCTACAAGCGTCCCACATATGTACGAGATGTGGGTCCACCGCCGGAATTTCCGTGGTGAGTTGCATCCGCTTCGAGTGTTTTCTGAGTGACTCTTTGAGCTCCCTCGCTCATTGTTGTAGAGATTTGATATCATCCTTTCCTTTATTTTGTTGCACTCTCGCTTTCGAAAATGCCGTCAATCTGTCAATAGTATCTGATTGATGCATTCGCGCGTGAGCTATAAGCGAAATGGCAACCTCCAGGATGTGATGGTCGCTACCCAGCGTTTCTTCGTATTTCTCCATGAAGCCTTTTCGTGGTTCTTGATCATGATAAGGTCTGGACACGTGTCCCTCGATACTCTATCCCCCCCCTCTTGTTGGAAAGTCTGGGTCTGTAAGGAGTGTGAGTGCGTTTTTTTTTTTTTATGATCGGGTGGATTGAGTTTCCTTTCTTTGAAGTGAGTTTGTAACCCGAAGTCGCATATAGCACAAGTACGGTGTTGTTTCTGGCGAAGACGCGTCGTGCCTTCCTGCCTGCCGCCAGTATTTCTACAAATACGTGGTCAGTCTCACTACCGTGCAGTGTTTAACCTATTGCCGTCAGCCTGTCGGAGACAAGCACTGCTACTCGTGTATCTGTGTTCCCCATGTACGTTTCATATCCGGACATGGTAGGCCTCGTGCCTGCTTCCTGCAATGCGATGACCTGCGGGGGCTTGTGGTTTGTATGTATTCTTGTAGTGTGGATTTTTTTTTTCTTCTTGAGAAGTTCCTGCAGTTCCGCTGCCACATGGAGCTCGTGTGCGTGACTGTTGCGCTTACTCTCCATCGAGGGGTAATGGTGCGTTCTCCATGAGCCTATCCAGATCCTCAAGGTTTGAGTTCGCTTTCGGCTTCTTTCCTTTCTTTCTTTCAACAAGAAGATTATCTGTTAGCTGCTCACTGAACCTGAGAAGTTGTTCCTGAAGTTTTTCATGGACGAACATTTGAAGCTATTTGCGTACCGCTCTGGTGCATCTGACGCTGTTCCTGCAGCTGCAGCTGTCCTAGCTTTTGCGACAGGGAAGTTTCCATCTGCCGAAACATTTTGACGGACGACGGAGTGGTAGTGGGAAGGGAGTTGGAAAATTCAGATGATAGAGAAGCGAGGTGCTTTTTTCTTGGAGGTGGCTACCGCCTGACTTTCCGCTAGCGATGCTTTTAGTAGGGCTATTTCTTCCTTTGTGGCTTTTATCTCATCTTTGGCCCTTTTTTTACCTATTTCGTTTCTTTCGTGTGTCTTTCTCTGATTTTTCTATTTCTTTCATGTAAATTTCCCAAGTCTCTTTTACCTCCCTTGCATGGGTCTCTCTAGCCTCTGAGTTGTTTACGGAGTTCCTCTATGAAAGTGGGGATTGTTATGTTTTTGTCTGCAGAGGTGGGATCACGAGCAGTGAGAGACAGAAAACAGTGTCAAGATCTCGAGCAAATAGCTGTTTTTTTTTTCATAGTCTTGTCACAAACTAATTAAAATCAATATTTCTGTTTACATTGCGAGCGTACTTTCACGTTATAGCTTGCTCACGGTCACGAGGACAGCATGTAAGAGACAAACTGATGCAATACGTGAGCAACAATTACACGCTTTAATCGCGTTAAATGTAAATAGACAACTGTTAACAGTTGTTGTTAACATCAGGGTTAGCTCGCTAGCTATAGTATGCGCAAAATCCGTCTCTGGATATCCTGAACAATGTCCCTCGGCTTCGAAGTTCTCCAGCCATTTGTGGTGTTCTCAGTTTCTCTTGGCTGGTGATTCTAGGTGCTTTGCTTCTTATTGTCATGCAATCTCAGCAAAACACGTTGTGGGGCTAGTTGGTGCAAAGCTTTCTAAAAATGAAGCGCCAACAGTGACAGCACACTAAGAAGGAACAAAGACAGAACAAGGCGCTACTTGCAACTGTTCATTGTAGTCAAAGGTGGTTGAATATATAGCCATGGGGAGAGGGGAACGAAAAAAGCGGAACACTGATTGTATGAATGCGCACGCGCGAGAACACTGAAGATATGTATGAAGGGAATCGCGAATCTAAAACTTATGTAAAAACATGCTTTCATTTGTGTATATATTCAGAGACGGTGAGCTGACACATGCGTCCCCTCTCTTCTTAATCTGGTTGGCCTGCAACAATTCACGCGCCACAGAGTCTTTACTTTTAAAAAAGATTGTTGTATCATGAAGCCTTGCTTCACAAACTTGTTTATTTTCATTCCCGCAGGCCTTGCAATGAAGAGGCAAGTTTGAACCATAACCACATTTCAATGAAAGCTTATGCTCCCGCAGGCGATCAATAATACATCGGCCAGTTTGGCCGACGTACTCTTTCCCACACTTCAGCGGTATGCAGTATACGACCCCTTTCATACTTCACAAAAGGGTTTGTATGTTTAATAGAACACCCTGCTTTCGTAGAGTTATCAGAACCAATCAGGCGGCACAAAGTAGCAAGTTTTCGGGGTGCGGGAAAAATCACAGGAATTTTGTATTTCACGGCGATGTGTTTAAGATTGTTCGCCACTTTGTGAGAATACGGAATCACCACTGGTTTAGCTTTCTTTTCGAATGTTTGACCTTCTTCTGTGCTTCTTTTTCTTTCTTTTTTCACCTTTTTCAATAACGCCTCCGAAACTGCGCTTAAAACGCTGTACGCGCATTCATACAATCAGTGTTCCGCTTTTTTCGTTCCCCTCTCCCCATGGCTATATATTCAACCACCTTTGACTACAATAAACAGTTGCAAGTAGCGCCTTGTCCTGTCTTTGTTCCTTCTTAGTGTGCTGTCACTGTTGGCGCTTCATCTTTAGAAAGTCATGCGATCTCGTTCGTCTTTGGGACACAAAACTACGTCTATACGAGATGCTCAGAAGCCTGCAGAAAAACGAAAGAGTTTGGACACTTAGTTGGCTTCGTTTCCTCTTGAATAAGGCATGCACTGACCGCCGTACAACCTTCTGACATTCGAATCTTGTTGCTACATCGCCATAATTTTTCTATGTTCGTGCAGAAAAATGGCGTCATCACATTCTGACATCTGCGCATTTCTGTCATGCTTTGTGCTTTGTCACTGCCTTGTCATTTTGCTGTAAAGCGTATTTCCATTCTAAATAATTGTCACAGAACAAGAACAGTAGCAATAGTCGCCGCCAGCATGGTGATTCCCTAGGATGCAGTTAAAATGTGTGTGTTGGATGAGGCGCGAAGGAGGGTGCATGCGCCTACATCTGAAGACGGGAAGAAACGTTTGAAAAAGTCTGGGCCACAGGTGACCCTTACACTTTCCAGAATCTGCAACCATACGAACACGTTTAAAACATTAGTGTAGTCAGTCGTTGCAATCAAAATTACACATCATTAAGGTCTCAGCGCGTATCCCAATAGTGTCAATACGGCCGTTAATTTGCGTCTTCGAGCGGGCTTGGTGCAATACTATTAATGGGCACCAATATATGGCATGGCGCTGAATAAGGACCTTGTCACTAGACAGTCTGGGTATTTCCCTAAAGCCGGTCTAGTATTGCATATGTGTATGGAGAATAACAATAAATAATACTATTTTCACCGATAACTGAGAATACTTGACGGGCGAAAACGTTCCTGGCGCCTCTTCAATCTGATAAACACCAGCGGCTCCCCTCGATCGACTCCTTTACTCACAGCTGCCACTGATGTCACGCGCATCGCCCTCTAGCGCCTTCTTGCTCCACTCTCTCATACAGCTACGCCACCATCTTGTTTACAGCAACTCTGCAAGACTGGTGGTTCCACATCTCTGCAGAGCGCCACGAATGCCACTATCGCAAGGCACCTGCAGGATAGACACACTTAGGTGCGGCGCTACGATCAATTATCGTTCAACCAGGGGGCGAGGCACAGAACGGCGAGAGACAAGCCCACTCTTCGCGCTTTCTTTTGCTTGCCTCACATCTGGCTGCGCAGTATTCTATTGCGAGGCATTAGCTGCACGCAAGCTTAGGATGGATTCGCACGACGGATCAAATGATTTATTTCGATGCAGTAAAATAGGGCATCCCGTGACTGAGCGTCATTGATTCGTTCGGCGCTTCCTCTGCTCGTCCATGGACGACGAGTATTGATAGAAGTTGGATCATTTTTCACCGGAGGATCCTCGCGTCGAACTAGTGCGATTTTGGTGCAGAAACGCATACTGAGCATCACCACAAGATTTTATTTCTTGGCGAAGTCGGATGCATCATCACTATTATCCTCTCGAGTACATTTGTTGGTGAAGTGTGCAACATATGGGTGGTTGCGCATAACATTGCATTTCTCTGGCACAAACACCGACAACAACTAATTTTATTGTTCTTGTTTTTTTTTTCTTGTTGAGCAATTGACCACGCTAAACAGAATGCGGGTAACAACGGCTACACACGTTAAACTGTTGCTGTGACAGTAGATAGTCGGCTGGATCATGAAATGCTAAGTCGGAAAGGTTCACATTTATAACTCTCTAAAGTGACAGCTTTTCTCATCCATTTGTTTATTTATTATCCATTCTCGTGGTAGCATGCTGATGGAGCGTAATTTTGTGTTGCACCGCCGTCGCCTTTCGACCTCGCGACTGTGCCAGCATGCATCACTGAGCAGTTTTCTCTCGTAAAACAAGGCCAACGAACACCTTAACAGCTCATAAATTACCAAAAGAGTGAACAAAGAAACTTCTTCAAAGCGGGCAACATACATTTCCTAATCACTTATTCACTTCGTATAATGAATGATAGCCACTATACTTGCCTATGCTATTGCAATACAGAACGCATGCTGGTACCGGGTTGTTTCTATAGCTTCACAAAAGATGGTGGCGTACCGAGAAAACGTGAACCTCAAGTTGTCAAACAGGTCGCTTTCATTCCAGGTGACAACAGCTATGTGCACAAGACCTGCATCGAGCGAAGCCTGACACAAAGTGGCGTCACCTCCTGTGAGTCGTGTGGCTATCGATTTCGGATACGGACACAGTGTCAGGTGAGTCGGTCATGGCGTGGCGGCCAGGGGTTTGATAGAAGAATCGGATAACAAAGGGATCTGATGCAAAAATTTGAAACGCATTTGTACCTTCGTGCTCAGCTATGACCAGGATTTCATGCTTTAAGGCGAGGGGGGGAGGAGGTGGAAGAAGAGGGTATAATATTGGTAAAATTGTGCCGATGCTTTTCTGTATTCATACTTTGCCAGAAAGGTGGAATTTATCGGGGTTCATTTTCGTTAACTTTAGAATTATCCGAAATTTGTCGTTTAATTTTGTTGCGTCGGAATTATCAGACGTTACAAACAAAAGACCCATGTATCATTAATTACTCGGATGACTGCGTTGCACTGCAGAATGATATGAGCAATATTTCTGATCAGTGCGATACTTGGGGAATGACCATTAATTTGACGCAAACTGTTCACGTATGCTCACGTAAAGAGGGCCCCCCACAGTTATGCCTACAACATTAAAGAATCAACTCTCTCATCAGTGACAGACTACAAATACCCCTAGGCCTATACTTCTCAACTTTCCTGGCGCCGTCACACTTATTACAAAACACTTAAGGCTTCTAGCACACTTGGATTCTTCCGTAGAAATGCAAGGATGTTACCTTGGAACACTAAAAAAACTACCATATGAGTCAAATGTAAGACCTCTACGTGAGTACGTTTGCTGTATCTGGGATCGCTGGTTGAAAATTGAGCTACGCGAGTTGAAACGAGTACAAAATCAGGCTGTGAGGTTTGCATTTGCTAATTACTCTATACATTCTAGCTGTCCTGCGCTAGCTAGGGAAAGCATCGGCCTGGAGACACTTCCTCAATGCCTGAAAAAACTTCTATATTAAAAAATTTCCATGATTTTTTTATTCCAAGACTGAAATTAATCGCGAAAAGTACTTGCTCAGGCCCAATTATATCTCCTCAAGTGTAGACCACACTTTCAAAGATAAGGAAGTAAGCTTCAAAAGAAATATTTTTAGATGTAATTTTTTTTCCAGAACAATCCATGATTGAATTGTTTGGACTTCCTTCTAGCAATGTGTTATTTTGTGCGTAGCAGAAAGCATTGCGCAATTATCACCCATATCACCGTCTAAATTATCACCGATATTTTATCTGTTCTGGTTTATTGATTTCTTCGCCTCGTGGAGTTAGCTACGAACTTTTTAGCAGCTAACTTACCATCAGCGACTTTGCTGTCTCGTAATTACAAAGTTCTCCTTACAATATGTCAACGTGACTGAAGAAAATAATATTGCGCAAGAGGCCCGCTTGTGCTTCGCTACCTGTCGCCACCTGTAGCCAGCGTCTAATTGCCTATGTAGTTGAATTTAATCAACCGAAATTTTGTGATTCGATTAAAAAAGGAAAATGCACTTCAGATACTTTTGGTCGTCTCAACGAGCAGTTGAAGCAAGTGCTTCTGGCAAGTAAATTTTTTCCTAATTCTTTCTATGCCTTTAAGTTATTGGTACATCGCAATAACGAGTGAGGTAGGAAGATGGGCCAATCAAGGCAGCTTCTCCATCGTGTCCAGTCTTTCTGCACCTGCCCCACTAACGGCTAGGCACTGAGGTCTCGCTCTGTGGACACCATAATGCAGTGCTTGGCACCCGTTAATATTTACTTCTGCGAGCTTTCAGATGGCAAGGAGTTCGAAAGCTCTTTATGGAAGAATGCCTACTATTGATGTTCTTCTACTATGCCAGTGTCTTTGAAGTTGCTGTTCCAGTAGCTGCACCGGTCCTAAATAACACCATTTACCGTTCCAGTTGTTCCAATCCCTTGCTATTGCGGCCCTAACCGATGAAGTCAGTGAATGCTACATACTCTATTGGCTCATATATGAATTATATCTAGTAAATACCTGCGTGCGCTGCGTGTAATGAGAGTGATGTACTGTTAAAATGTAAACAATAAATACCAGTGTGAAGTGTCACGTAAATGAAACGCGATACTCCATTCGCGTGACTTTCAATGCATCTACATACCAGTAAACGTTAACACCGAGGCACATTCGTAAGAACTTGCGATTGGCACTATGGACATTAATATGCCAAGAACTGCGCGTACCGAAGCAAGCAGAGGTCTCACATTTCATGCGATCTTTGTTATCTTTGTTATTTTGCTAATTTAAGTGTTTCGCAGTTTCCATGGGGGGCAAAATGCAATAACGCTCGTGTACACCCGTGAGCAAAAGTATACGGACCAGGGCTTGCGCGAAAAAGCCCATTTTCTCCTCTGCCTATGAACGCAACTTGAAATTGAGGACTGCAGTTCAAACTTGGCATTGTATACTTTTCAGTGCACTCATCAATTCCAGTTTATACTTGTTAATTACGAAGAAATTCACTTTTTTCGGCTACCCTGTGGTCCGTATAGTTTTGCTCACGTGTGTACGTAAATTTAGACGGTCGTTAAAGAATCCGCTGGCCAAAATTAATCCGGAATCCTTCAGTTCAACTTGCCTCATAATCAGATTGTGGCTTTGGCTAGCAAAACCCCATAATTTAATTTTTAATATCGGGGATTGTTGAACACCAAGCTGACCACGAACTACACTGTACTATAGATGGCAGCCTTATTGTCGTTGTTTAAGCAGTACAAGTATGCAGATTTTTGTCGGTTGTGATGTGTGCACAAGGCAAAATATCTGGTTATATAGAATGAACTCTGTGAATGTTCGTTGCGGCATGCTTCCTTGTCCATTTTATATAAGTATCCGCAAAACGCAGTAGGCCTTTAATAATTGTAAAAATGCAATAAGCAACTCGTATTAAGAACATTGCCAAGTTGCTAAGTAAGCAGTGTCAACGTATATAATCAGTTTTCACTCACGGAGCTAGTACACATTTATTTAAGCGCTAGAAATGAGAGTGAGGGCGGGCGACACATTTTTCCTAGCTGAGGGTGAGGGTGACTGAGCGCCGGATGAAAATTACGCACCAAGGGTGAGGACAAAGCTGAGCGCACTTGCCAACCTATGGTGCTAGGACATTCAGCACTACCATATAATAAAGTATACACTGGTTGCTATGGCACGCACGGGAGATAACTTTGTGCTCCACTCTCGAGCTCTGCTGTACACAGAGGCAATCACTTCAGATGTGTTTACGCTGTGAGATGCGTTGTTCTTTTATGGAAGCCGTCCTTCCCTCATATAGAATTAAGTACTTGCGTACTTCAGAAATTGTTTCTTATGAAGCAGGCGGACCGCCCGTACTGCCTTTGAAATCTCTCACCATATTATCCCTTCGCTCAAGCTGTGGCAGTCCTCGCTGGCAGTCTGACAATGTCGCCTAAGCTTCCTGGCGACCTTTAACAATGCCGAGCAGCATGTTACACCGGCGTTGCACACGTATGCGCCGACGACCCACTCGTAAGCATTTAAATGTAGTCACCCATTGGTAGGTGACTACATTAAATTTAGTCACCCATTTTACACACGCCCACGCGGGGGCGTGTGTAAAAAGGCCACCCAGTGAGCTTGACGACCTCTGCAGTTGGTCAACTGCGCCCAGCATGCGGCTTCATGTGTGTTAAATATATTACTCATACGACTCTGAAACTCATCTGCGATGGACAGGAAATCGTAATTTTCTTCCATTTATGTCTGCTTTCGTCGCTTCTATATGCTTTCATAAGCGAGGGCCACGCGATTGCGAGGACTCGGAAGTCTCAATTCGCGCATTACCAATAAAAAACAAAGTACTAGAACGAGAAGCACATAAGATGCATTGCGATATCGACTTCAACTCTAGCGTTTTTAATCTCCGGTGCTAGAATTATATGCTGAGTTTAAATTGTGTTGCGTCTTGTGTTCGCGTCATGTAGCCTGCTGTGCGCTGGGCACAATACTTGATTTCAAATTGTTATTTAAAATGAAATAACGAGGTTTTACTTGATAATACCACGATCTGATTATGAGGCACGCGGTACGGGAGGATTCCGGATTAAGTTTGGCAACATGGCGTTCTTTAACGTGCGCCTAAATCTAAGTACAGGAGCGTATTTGCATTGCAGCATACAGGAGCCATTATGAAAATACGGCAGCCGCAGCCCCGATCGAACCCGGGACCTCGAGCTCAGCAGCACAACGTCATAGCCAAAGGGCTACCGTGGCGGGCAATTTCAACTTGTGTTGAATTCTAACACTAGAACGAAAAGAAGCTCCGGTTGTAGACAACTACAAATGGTCCCGTGTGCTTCTTGTTGTAGTCCTTTTTTTTAATTTGCGCGAGAACTTTGAATCTTCGAGAATGTATGATCCAGCAAAACTGCTTACCTCACCGGGCTCTGAATCAATGTGCACTCAAAATTATGTTATGTAATGACAGCTGCGTACAATTGTATAATGAGCATGCAATACGAAGATTTTTTTCGGAGTTATGCGGTATTACGGAATAGCAGCTTGCTGGGCTAGTTGGTTCATTGCAACTCGTGTAACAGCGCGAAAAATAACAAGGAAGGGACGACAATAGAGACAGAGCGAAAAGAGCGCTCTTTTCACTCTGTCTCTATTGTCGTCCCTTCCTTGTTATTTTTCGCGCTGTTACACGAGTCGGTATTACGGGCTTTTGATGGACGACTACGGGGCCGCAGCGGTTTCTCGCTCACTTTCACTATTCTACGCGCTGGTGCTCTCTCTTCCTTTGCCGTGAGGCTTCCACAGAAGGCACATGGACACTACATGAGTACTGAACATCACGTTGGCGCTGTTTTCTTGTTTGAGAACACCATCTACTTCCGGTTACCGCGACTCCGCGCTTTTCGGCTACTTGCTGTTTCCGCTTTGCCAGGCCCTGCTCCTACAATGTTGATGTGCCGCGATGGACCCTGCGTCGTGCGCCAGTCTCGAAAGGCTTGCTAGGCTACGCAGAACACGCTACACGAAGTGAAATTAGTTCATTGAACATGACGGGTAAGCGACACGACCAGGCACAGCGGGTGTGCCAATGCATCGCAAAGGCAGGCTAGCAGATGGACCGGAACTTAGTCCCTCATAGATCCACCAATCGATGGCATTTACCCTATAGGGACGTAACGCGCATAACTCTGCTGGCCTCACGGCGTGCGATGAAGAGACCGGAACAGCTCGGAGAAGCACTGGATTATGTTGTGAACTTGGGGCTTCTCCGCGGCTCGTGGCGCTGCCATGTTTGACAAGGACGATCATCATGGTTTACTGTACACTATGCGCGTGCTTCTTTAAAATGTGTTCTAAACGACAGAGGGGTTTGGGCTTCTTTAAGGATGTCATGCTGTTAGCGTACCCACGCAGCTTTTAGATGTTTTATCGTCAGCGTCAGCGCGATGGAGAAGAGCGGAGAGTTTGGTACCAATCCAAACTTGTTACATAATGTAGGTATTTCCCAAAGACCACACAATTATGGCGATAGTGGGAAAGTCTGTAAATCTGCACTACACACACATGGCATGCAGCCTTCGAGCAGCAAATGCCAGTCGCAAGCGCCGCTGCTGCTATGGAGATGAGCGATCAAACGACGCGTGCAATCGGCGACTGCTCGGCTGAGGCAGACACGTAGCTTGCATGAGCTCACGTCAAACTTTGATGGCGCTAATCAGAGGATGAGCCTTGGGACCCGCCTATATGAAAGGCCATGCGCAAATAACAGCAAATAAGAGCGCTTAAAAACCTAAAAAATATATTGATGACATTTTATCCACCTAATTCCTCTAATTTTTTGTGGAGTTTATTTTCTTGATTTTCACGCATTGAACTACAGGAAATGTGGTTTACTGGTGGAAGACGGCATGCACTTCATTGATATTTTCAGGCAGTACTTCAATGTATTTACTATGTGGCCTTCTTACTAAAATCGTGTAATTAGCATGTAAATGCGGGCTCACTCAAGGTGTCGGTCATGAGCAGCGTCTGATACCTTTGTGTGTGGACGAGCGTGAAAAGGGGCAAATGAAGCCACAGCGCTTCGTCTTGGAGGCATCTATAAATGTAGAAAGCATCATGTGAGTTCTGAAAGTGCAATGTTAGGCTGCGCGCCTTCCAAATATTCCAGTCTTTCTACTCATCAGAATGCATAATTGGTTTTCCGCGGAATTCAGCAGGCAACGTTCGGGCATATTATTAATGCCTGGGATATAGCGTTGAAATCTATGAGTCTCGAATGGCCCGGTTTTTATAGATTGATGAACAGCTGTCCAGTCTGCTTAACAGTTAAAACCTGATACCGGGATGGAAACTATTTATTGAACGTTTTTCGGTGGTTTACCTTTCGGAAATAAAATTTAAAAAAAACAGACACACAATTTGGAGCTCGGAAGCAACAGCAAAGTTCGAGCTTCTCACTGCTCCTTTATTATAGGCCTGGAATGCAAGGACGCAATGTGGTGGTCGCTCGAAGAACGCGAGTACACAGCATCTCAGTTCAAGGGGCAATGTTTGGCTCCTACGAAACAAACTTTCTTTGCGGAATCCTGTGGTCCAAAAACATGTCTGGCCAGTTGTGCGCTGAGTACTTTCGGCTCAAAAAGAATAGAAATTAATGATTGACAAAACATGTTTACACCGTTTGTGTACCACGTCGTATACCTCCATAATGCCATTAATTCGGAATCACAAGCTAGAATACATTCTAGGTAACAACTGCATTATTGTAGGCACTTCGTGATATTTTGCACATCAACTTCCTATTTCGTCAACCTATATGTCTTTGTGTGATCGAGCCAATTGTGCCATGCAGTTATGCGCGCTGCGAATTATGCCATTACGAGAGCGCTTTCTTTTGGTTCGTTGGTTATGCATATTTAATAAAAGAGAAGCGTCAACCTTGACAAGGACAGTTTAAAAGCTTACAAAATCGGCAGAAAGAAGACGTGCGGAAACAGGCGCTGCCTCCCTCTAAACTCGATCTTTTTGTCCCTGCTTGACCAGTCTTCATGTCGTTCCATCTAGCCCAAGCCTCCATTCTGTTCAAAGACAGTGGTCAGGGGCATTCTTTCTTTTAAGCGAAGCTTTATAGGCTCACAAGTTTCGGCGGTGGTGGTGGTAGTGTCACGCTAAAAAGTGCGCCGATCCTAGTGATAGTGCAGAAAGGGTCCAAGCTCAATGGCACATACCCCTGTGGGCTCAGGGACCTGTAACGCGCCCTTGAACTGCCCTTGTCGCACATCCAAACCTGCACGTGTCCTAATTTGCACATCCTCAGTAAAATACATCCTACGGCATACCCTCCTCGCTGTCCATGGTGCTCAGCTAAAGCCACCTTATATCATATCACGTGGGCATGTCAGGCCATCACTTCCGCACCCACCATACAACACCCTACAGCGAATCGATGGGAATAGCTGCTGGCCAGCGAGAGCCTGGAGTCTGATTGACCGGCCCCGCAGAGCGGCAGCCGTACGCGGAGCCCTGGACTGAGGGCCCACAAGCCAAAAACCTGCGACCACCCGGAGTCTCTCCGCAGCAATTTTAGGGCCAATAAATAAGTTTTCCCCACCGCCACCCACGTGGGACCTAAAGAGTCAAAATCACGAGCCCTTCCCCTGTCGAGAAATTGGGGGTAAGCGAAGCTTGTCGTCCGATTCTAGCGTGAGGGCTTCCGAAGCCCTGGCAAAACGTCAATGAAGAGCCGTGGACCGCGAGTTGCGGCAGCGTGATGTTGAGGCCAAACGTCAGCGAAGTACCGCCGACCCTGAGTTCAGGGCAAACGAAGCGGAACGCCTGCGACAGCGTCGTCTTGCCGCAAGCTTCGCTTACCCCCATTTTCTCGACAGGGGAAGGGCTCTGAATTTGTTTATTTTTTGCCAGCTTGACTGTTTTCATTCAAACTGACCCGCTTTGTGTATCCACTTCATAGTTATTGCGAGATGCCTACACGAGAAATTTTCCAAATATACGTTGTGTGTAGACGAGTTGGCCTTCTACGAAAACGAAACCTATCCATGCCGCGTCGCCGATCAGTATGACAGGACATGTTAAAGTTCGGCCGAAGGACCAGAGCCCTGTCGTACACCGAGCAGGTGGCATCCTGTGCCCATGTCGTGGTGATGTTATACAAACGAACATGCTGGACGAACTCAGATCATTTCTTCGGCTGTGCTTCCTAACCGGGCATAGGACTATTCGCAGGCCCTACCTGACGGTGCGCGCCTTATATCCCCTGTATCTTCTTCATTACCACGCCTATAGAAATCGATCAAATTGAGGGACAGTATTTCTACACGTTGTTATACGTTTCCGTTGTTATTCTTCTGCTAGTAACATCATGCACTATCTAAAATGACGACTGAACTATACCTATTTGTCAGATTTGAGAATTCTTGGCAGTTTGGGGAGTCTGAAAAATTAAACTTGGACTGGAGGTATCGTCGAAACTAGCCTTCAGTGCTCCGAGCACTTCTTCAATAAAGATACCCAAAATTTGCGCTTTGGTCAAATCGGCAACCTGATTTTTAAATGACAGCAGCAGTGGACAGACAGAAACCTCTCGCGGGATGTCTAATTTTCTGATCCGACGTATAGGCTGTTTTAACGATGCCTCAGACAACGATAGATGCTCATGAGTGCGTATTACTTTGATAATTGTGCTCAACTAACATCAAGTGCAACTTTATTTTGCCAACCGCGGGTTGCTTTTGTCCATCAGCGCTTCGACAACGTATGCATACACATTTTTACGAGCAATCCTCCCCGTCCTGCGGGGTTTTCACTGCCACAAGAGCACGCAGTCTATTCCAGACCGACTTTCGACCAAAGATTCGCTAGCTGACTAATCTTTTACATCTTGAACACCGCCTGTGCAAATTCCGCTATTTATTACTGTACAATAGCGTTCAACACTCCTCATAACTCTAAGAAAATTGTAAATTGCACAGATTTATCGACAGTCGGTTGTAATTCGTGACTGAAGGGCTTGGTGACGGGGCCTTTTGGCGAAACTGCGTGCTTCGCTGATCGTGTTTCAATTTATAGCCATTACACGTGAGAGCTCGTCCAGAGGTCTCCACGTGTGCATTCTTTCATTCCGCAACGTGGGTTTAGAAGCTGTTATCAGGGAATTTGCATTGCAAGCGTAGAGCACACCCATTCATAGAGGAACGTAATGGTCATTATAGGAGCTATATTTTTTTCGGTTTTTTTTTTTTTACATATCGGTCTATCCAGAACATATACAGGGTGTTTCAGCGAACACTATCAAAAGTTTTTTTTTATTTATTTGCTCATACTGTTGGCCTGTCGGCCGTTACCGGGTGGGTCAAAAGCAGCACTTCAACAATTAGTACATAAAAATTGCAACATTACATAGAGCACAAAAACAAAACAAAAAATGTCGCAGTTTTACCCGAAAGGTGAAGCATCAATTGCGATAGCAAATTAGTATAGAGCTATACGGAGTAATGATAGTAGTTTTATCAGCTGTAAAAACTTGCACATGCAGCAGCACCAGCAACGCGCAGAACTGTTGTCGACGCCGTCGGCGTTTTGCCCACGTTCGCACCGAACGCGCGCGGCGTTGGTGACTGTTGCCGATGCCTCTGGGGGCGGCTCGGAGGTTTTCTACGAGATCAGAATGGGACACTCGTCGATCAGCGTTGGAAATCTTACCCACTTTGTCGCCTCGCAACGTTTTTATATAAATACGCATTTGGTGCCGCAGCTAAACGTCGCCCGCCTCCCTCCCGTCCCCCCACGGCCTTTCGCCCGACGGAAGAAGCCGCGTTTGCTCTCTATATATGGTGATTGTAAAGGAGGAAAGAGACGCTTAATTTTTCAGCCCTTCAGGGAGCACGGCGCAGAACGCGCTTTTGCTCGCCGACGTGCGTTCGCTCCCCGTGAAAGCGCGCGTCCCTCGCGCCTTTTCACTCGCACATACAGCGTCAGGAGCGCGGCGACGATTTCATCGCCGATGACGTCATACGGAACTTCACGGCGACGGCGACGACGACGACGACGCCGACGGCAGAAATCCGCTTTGGAGTGTCCATATAATTGCTATCGCGATTAAAAAAAAATAGGTCAATGGCAGCATTTGGGCAATTAGTACAGTACATGAATAAGCGAACATAAGCGAACAAAAAGGATAAAGAGAAAAAAAACATAAGCGTACATAAGCGAAATATTCGGCACATGCTCCGATCAATAATACAAGACTATAAATGCAGTCTTGACAAACGAGCTCATGCACACACACACACAAAAAAAAAAAAAAACGGTGAGCACGTAAACATGCGTGCATCTTTCATGTAGCTTTAACTTTTCTCAAATTGTTCTGCACTGGTGCTTTCTCGCATTAACACCGGTAATTCATTCCATTCTTTCATGGTTCTTGGGAAGAAAGAAAATGCGTAAGCGTTAATGTGCATCTGAGGTATTCGAAAAGTATTATCTTTGCTTTTCCGTAGTGTTCTGCCTGGTCGTGCTATCAAATACTGTTTACTATGGATGTTAAATGTGTTTTTAGCGAGAAGAAAAAAGAACTTTAATCTAGCTATGCGCCTGCGTTCAGCGAGCGTAGGCAAGTTCAGCAAACTGAGCATTTCGGACGCAGAATCTGTGCGAGAATAACGTGATAAAATAAACCTTGCTGCTCGACGTCGAACTCTTTCCAGTCTCTCAATTAACCCTGACTGATAAATGTCCCAGATTATGCTGGCATATTCTAGGGTGGGCCGAACATACGTTAAGTAAGCTGTTAGTTTTACTGACTTTGAGGTTAACTGCAATTTCCGTCGCAAGAACCAAAGCTTCTTTTCCGCAGTTTCGCATGTTTTTATAACCTGATTTGACCAGCTTAAATTCGCGGATATATGTATGCCTAAGTATTTCAGCAATTCAACCGTGGAAGGCACCGAAGAATTCACCGTGTAATTCAAATCGAAAATATGATTTATTGTATTCGTTATGCGCAATACAACAGTTTTACTCTAATTTATTTTCATTTTCAATTTGTCACACCATTTTTTATAGTCCTAAGAGCATCACTGAGTAATTGCTGATCTTCTGTGCTATTAATTTATAATAAGCAATCATCGGCGAAAAGTCGCACCGTCATACCTTCGTCAATTGCAGAGGAACTGTCATTAATATATACTAAAAATAGTAGAGGACCTAACACAGACCCCTGCGGGACACCTGACGTCACCTTCAACGGCTTTGATTTAATGTGTTCCACTTCTACGTATTGGGTTCTGCCCCGGAGGTACGCGGTTATCCATTTTACTACTTTCCCGTTTATTCCCATATCAGTCAGTTTTACGAGCAATTCTGCATGTAGCACTCTGTCGAATGCTTTCGACAGATCAAGACAGATGGCATCTATCTGTTTCTTATTGTTTAATGTACTGGCAAAGTCATGGATTGTTTCAAGAAGCTGTGTTGTTGTGGAAAGGCGCTGTCGAAATCCGTGTTGGTTGGGAAAAAGTGAGTTTACATTTTCGATGTACGTGTAAATTGACTTGGCTACAACATGTTCTAGGAGCTTGCAGCAAACGCAGGTCAGCGATATTGGACGATAATTTTCAATTATCTGTCCATCTCCAGACTTGTGCACAGGTATAACCTTTGCCGTACGCCAGTCATGAGGGACTCGGCCTTCTGCTAGTGACGCGTCAAATATAATTTTTAAGTAATGCGCAACCCATTCCCCATACCTGCGCAGAAATGCGTTCGGTATGTCATCGGGGCCTACCGACTTTTTGACGTCAATGTTCAGTAGAAGAACCACAATTCCCTCATACGAGACTTCAACATCTGGCATCTCTTCCTAGCGATGTAATGGAGGGAGTATGGATTCAATACTGAATTGGGACGGAACAGAAAACCCCGACTGAAAGAACTCGTTGTAACAAGAAGCAATCACTGCAGGATTAGTAACTACAGTGTTATCTACTACTATGCTATGCGACTCGTTGTCCTTTTTCGACATGTGACGCCAAAATTTATCGGGAGACGACCTCATGAAATCTGTCAATGTTTCTTTGTAATATCTATTCTTCACTTCAGTAATCATGGTACGCAATTGTGCAGACAACACAGTTATTTTTGTGGGGTCTTTTGTTAGTTTCAGTCTCTGGCGACTTATTCTACGTTTTAGTTGGATGATTTCCCTGTTGATCCAAGGTTTTTAAACATTGTCTGTGGCACATAGAGCAATTCTAGTCCGTGAGCTGGTCTACTCGACGAGGCGGACATTACTTGCACAAAAAATTGAAATGCATTATCGAATAATTATCAAAACTTCACTAATTACGTTTACGTCCGTAATTACGTCCAAGCCTGAGGGGTGGTTCAGGGCCCCCTTAAATCTTTTTAAGCATGAAATGCTTTTAGCTCGCTTTGTCGGCGACCTTAAGAGACCCTGAGCGAAAATCCAGAGCCGTTATCCGGGCACTCAAGACGAGAATGAGCGCGAGAACGAAACGATAACCTGCGAGAACATCCGGGCATCGTTGCGAGAGTAAAACGAGATCATCCGGGCAACCAGTCAAAACTTAAGAAAGTGGGGTCTCTCAAACCCCTTGTACAGGATCGTATTACATACGCTAGTTACTGCCCAAACAAGTTATAAAAATATATTGCTTCCGATTTCTTCTAATGTTTATTCACCATAACACTCAAGCTGTAACTTCGAGTACGCTGAAGTTTAATTTGTCATTTCCAATAGCGACGGTCAAAAGGCATATTAGGGCACGACACGCTTGATTGTCATCTTTTGGCGCTGAGACAGGGTTGCCTGTGCTCTTTTCAACGCCAGCGGTCCGTGAGTTCCGCGGCGCGGGTTTTGCACCGCCTCCTTCTAGAGATGGCGCCACGCTGCATGACCAGGCTGGCAGCGTCCGGCGCGCCGCGGATGGTTGTTCGGCCGAGACGAGACTTGCAACGAGGTTCAGTTCAAAACAGGTTCATTTCGGCTCAGTAAGCTTTCAGGCCTGCGTCGCTGCACCAGTCTGCTTTGCCGGTAGCCATTTCATCCTTACATCTACTCGCGATTACGGGAGATTGCCATGGTAATTACATAGACGCGCCAGGCACATTTCTGCCGTCGGCGTCGCCGTGATGCTCCGTATAAAGTCCAAGAGCGATAACATCGTCGCCGCGCACCTTATGCTGTATGTGCAAGTGAAAGCGTGCGAGGGTGAGCCGACAATCATGACTCAATCTCGCGCGCGCACAGGAGGGAAGCGGGAAGGTAGCGCGCCGTCTTCCGTCATCGCGTGCAAGGCTCCGGTTGGAGGGGGGGGGGGGGGGGGGGCGTTCTACTCCGGCGGCGGCTGCGCATGACGCGGCCGCGCGGGCCCTATGTTGAAAGTGATCTGCCATGGGGACAGAGTGCGCTGAGTGCTTATAGCTTTGTCTGCGCTGTGTTCTCGCCGCTTAGTTGGCGCTGAAGCGAGAGCCAGCGCCAAGGTTAATTCGCTCGCTGCTGCTGCTGCTGCTGCTGCTGCCGCGCTTCGTCACTACCGTGTTTTGACAGCGAGTGTGCGCGGTCATCGAGTGAGATGTGTTAATGTTTGCTTGTGCGTACGTGACACCATGCTTGTTAATTTGGTTAGTTAGTGAATGTTTACAAGTTTTTACTGCCGATAAAACTACTATCCTTACTTCATATAGCTGTCTACTCATTTTCTGTCGCAATTGATGCTTCAACTTTGAGGCAAAACTGCTAATTGTTTGCGTTGAACAACCTAACTAATGTTAGCTGGGACACGTACCCTATACCGTGTGTGGCAGCTATCGTTAGCCAAGCTGTTCAGAGAAACAAAAGCTAAAATCACAGTGCAGAATACGATTACAATACCTACGGTGTTCCGTCGCCAGGAGCCTGACAACCGAACACCGTAAGTCTTACCATCATATCGTCTACGCGTTTTTTAAATCTTTATTTTTTCGTTGAACAGCTTGGCTAACGTTAGCAGGGACACCCTACATGCAAGCGAAGAAAAGGACATACGTACGAAAATACTTCTTTATAAACGTTTCCTCTGGTGGTCCAGCCTTCGTCAGAGGGAACCGAGCGCATAGCATTTTGCACTCTTGTCTCTGTTGCTGCTACAAACTGAGACTAGGAAAGAATGTAGCAACCGTAGAGGTGGCTTGTTCTTAATAATTGCGGCCTTAACTGAATGTGATGGTTACACGAGCGCACAGATGTAGCGTGCGCTCTTGTCGTCTACAGGTTCCATACCTCCTTTTACCTTTCTTTTTTCTTTTTTTAACGTTGTGTGGCCGGCGTGCTCGCGCTCTAGGTGGCCCTCCTCTGGATGACATCTGCCCGATCGGTGCGCTGAAAGGCCACTCCGACGGCCACTCAACCAGGGCAAAACGGCTCGAGCCTACAACATTAAAAAAAAACAAGGAAAAAAAAAGGAAAACGACAGAACTGGACTGTCAGTTGCTTTTCTTTATTTCGCTAACGCGCTCTTCCACCTTCTTTTTCTTGGCGCTGGCTACCAGCGGCGCGCGGCTCTCGGACACTTGTTTATTCTGGAGAACAAAAGAAGCGAGACTTGCGACACGGCCAGGGATCGAACCGTAGCGTCCCGACCAGGGAACGCAGAGCACGCAGGATGCGCGCGCGACCAGGGGGCCGGCTGCGTCCGTTGGTGCTGTCCGGAGCCGGGCGTCGTCACAATGGCCGCCACGGAAAGCTGAGCACAAAGAGTGGAAGTATAGGCGCCAGTAGGGGTGGAGTTGGAGCATTGCTGACGTCGCAGCTTTTGTTACGGGTGATACTCAAGAGTGCCTGCCTTCTCTCAGCGTATACGCGCTGCTGAAGCAAACGCACCTACAAACTGAGTGGTTCCTTGCTCCGGTCAAGCCCGCCCAAAGAAGAAGCAGCAGCGGCCGCGCAAAGTAGCACGGCACTCGTGAGCGCTTTCCTTTCCGCACCCCTCACCCCCCGCCCATCGCGTTCTTTTTTTTTTTTTAAGTGCCACCAAGAGTTCCCTGCCCTTAGCAGCGCCATTGTGTGGACCGCATCGATTTCGATAAGGAATAGCGCGTCTGCTCTTGGCCACGGCATCGCTGTGCGGCTCCCGATTGATGTGACGCACGTGCTCCGGCCACTCCCTCACTGGCCGAGAAGCCGGGACACGTGACGAATGGCGCCTAAGCCGCGCTGTAGCCCAACTCTCACAATGCGTCAGCGCCCTCGGCTTCTGCCTTTTCTCAGTGAGCCTCCTCGAAGTCGTTAAACATTGAGCTGACACGACATGGCGCATAAAGAAAGTCAAGATAGATAAGGGTAACTTAACTTTGTTTAATAATCAAGGTGCATGGCTTAGCTACCCTTTATGATAGGGAGACCTGCGCCCACCCATGCGCAGCAGTAGACGCTAGGTAATATAACCCCCTCTCCGTCCTCTGGAATTAGACTTTAGGCAAAAGAATAAGAAATATAACATGGCACGTAATTGCGGTGCTGAAAATGCGACAATACAATATTGCTTCCACCTCCCTCATATCCTCAGTGCTGCTTTGGGCTTAGCAATCAGCAACATTGCCTCCTACTTCCTTTTCATTCACTTCTGTGTGCCTGTGAGCGATAAACCACCTGCGGACGCTATATTCAAACGTAGGATGTCTGCTTCCCACGGAGATGAAAGTTGTAGCGTTGCACAAGATAACCATGTCAGCATTATACTGTTAGCCAATAATAATTCGAGTGTTCATTACGCATAAATATTACCAAACCATGCAATTGTTTGAGGCTGCCGATGGAGTGTTTGCCCGTGTTAAAGCTTAGAAACTCTCAATCACCTAGTCAACAGTAACGTCGTCACTGGACAGACCAAGGACTGCACAAGCGCATCAAGGACATCGAAAAATACGTATCTTTGGACAAGAAAATTGCGAATAAACTGTTTTTTGAAAAATACTGCTGTTTTATAATTGCTCTCTTCAATCCCTCAAGCTGCGATTAAATAAATAAATAAATAACGTGTTTGCAAAGTCAGGCATACCGCAGATATTGCATCTCACGACTATACTGCGCACATTTCTCTGTACTTGGGAACACTATAGCCACCTCCGAACACCATTGGTATTGTGCGAGACGCTAGATCTTGCTATAACATGGTTAAATATGAAAGGCTCGTGGGACACAATGTCTAGCAGATCAGTTCTGTTCCATTCTTATAGCCCAACGAATGGTAAGTTCTTAGAAAAAGCGAAAGCAAGGCGCCTCTCGAGTCAATGACAAAGAGCGACTGTAACACCTTAGCAATATTATGAATTATAATCGTATTTTTCGTGCCGTAGTTTCCTCTAATAATTTTCTTCGTCATATGTGAGGTCCATCATTTTTCTTGTGGAAAAAAAAAACTCCCAAAGACAACAGAACCAAAATAACGCAACGCCTATAGCACTCGTTCCGTGACGTGACACAAGCCTACCGACCATTCACCGAAAACGACTGGCCGGACGACAGTATGAACTTGACAAGCACCACTGTTCAGTCGCCCTCATCCTAATTAGATTCTATGGCAGGAGGTTCATTTGGACGCTGGAGGGCGCAAAGGCTGTGTTATCTAGGCGCCGTTTTCAGTGGCCGCAATGTGTTCTAGAGACATTGATCCGAGGAAATGACCTGTTCGCAGCCCCTGCTTCAATGGCTTGTGTCCGTGGAGTGCCGTGAGGACGTGGTGCTGCTGCTGCTGAATCTCGTCCTGTCCTTTGGGGATGTCCTGGCCTTCACGCTGGCCTGGCTGCGGGCGCTCACTTACCTGGAACAAGAGCAGGGCGCGCCGCGAGCCGCTCACTTCCTCATCAGTGGGCTCCTGTCTTGCCTCACATGCTTCTGGAGCTGGTTTCAGGGATACCGACTCTGGTATGGACCGGCACGACCATACGGTACCGTTACAGAGCTACTGTGGTTGGCCAATCACTTGGTATATGCGCTTAGGCATACTCGTCATAGAGGGTGATAGATGCGGTTGCGTTTGGTTTACGAAGCCAAGTGTCAAAGCCTAATTTCCAATGGCTGAACAGCATGCGTTTATTACTGGCAGCAGAAGTCAAACTTTCATCGGTAAAATAAAACGAAAAAGAAGGAAAAATGCATTATGGCAATTGCAGTTCCTTTGGCATGCCCTGGTACACCGAGTATCAGGACGACTTTTCAGAATTCAGGCTTTCTAAAGCTTTTTCCCCTCTCTCTTATACAGTGAGTATAACGCGAGGGTATTTATTTTTTGTCTTATGCTTACAACTTAATCCCATTAAAACATTTCGCCGCCTACAGTTCTCGTGTGCTTTGCCCTTGCACTATGCGAAAGACGTAAACTGCTCTTAAATACGTTATATGCAAGATGTTCACCACATGGGTGGTTGTCTTGTGATAAACCCAAGAAAGCATGGCAAACAAGACATAGCGGTACTCCACAACGAATATAGGCATTGTCTGGAAGAGGGCTCGTTGAACTACATACCTTACTACATTTAGTAGCGGTATAAAAGCTCCGTGATTCCTCAGCACGAGAGAGCGTAGCCAGAGGCTAACAGCCGACAAGATTAAGCACGACAGCGCAGTGTCAGAGCACCTTCGCAACCCTCGCCTTTACTACCCTTTGACTACACAGAAAGTAATCAATTGCGTATGTAATACCCAGCGGTAACGTCCTCTCCTCGTATCTGCCACGCCATCTCAAGAAAAAATCACCAGTCCTCAGCGCATTCAGACAAAACGAGAATGTTGCAACACGTCTGAAATTGCATGCTGTCAACAGAGAAATGTTCTATTTGTGTTATTCTTACCGCGCTACGGCAGACTACCAAGACTGAAACTCACTCTGCTTAACCTTAACACCCCCCCCCCCCCCCTTCTATCTCTTCACTCAAGTAATGAAATAACATGCTTGTAATTTTCGTTTCCCAACTCCAAAGCTCTTGGCAGATCGCGCAACTTTGGGATCGTCCTCGCCACCATGTGGCATGACAATGCTCAGTTGAGTAGAAAGCGCTGCTAGACGTAATTGCGAAAGAACGCGAGAGGTCACCGTACCCCTTTCGTCACTCAAAAGAAGAATGCCTTATTTTACTTTATCAGCAGCTAGCACCTGCTCTGCTTATTTCATGTATACGCTGTGAACATGTCTCAAAAGTCACGCAATCAACTAGCTAACTTTCTGCCTTAACTAATGTCTAATGTTATGTTGTGACGCGCTTATGTTGGTGAAGGCTACTTCGTTTGACATTTTTTCCGCGCTCCTAAACGTTTCCCTCATGAAAGTGCTGGTTTTTTTATAATTATGGCATTTAAATACTCGGTGACTGTAACTCGCAAACCATAAGCGTAAAGATTTTGAGGTGTCTAAACCGGCTTTCTGCTTTAACTATGCCTTAACTAATGTATAATTCTAAATTGTGATACCCTCATTTCGGAAAAGGCGAGTTCTTTTGACATTTTCAGCGTTCCTAAAAGTTTCCCCCGACGAAGTGTGTTTAGTTTTTTTTTTTTATAATCATGGTATTTAAATACTCGGCAACTGTAACTCGCAAAGCCTATACGTGAAGATTATGGAGTGTCTCAGTCTGCGCTATATGCTTGTTTATAGTTTTTCGCAGTCATGTGTTCTTTAAAACGCGGTCCACGAAACCTCAGGGCGTCTCAGAGTAGCTGAAGGGGGCCCGCGAGCACTGCTAGAGAAACGCGCCGCTAGCGAGCATCTCCTGTCAAAAGAGCAAGCGAGACGTCTGAGGAGAAACTGGGAAGGCCTGTCTCCGTGAAGCCGCCATCATCCGCATCGATTCGTATAAAATCGAAAGCAAGAAACAGTGTTGACGTTAAACCGTGCTTTAGGACTTGGACGGTCTTCAGTAGAGCCTGATTTCTGCACTCTCGCTTCCAGCATTCACACCTTCTTTCTCATTAATCGTATACACGAACGATATAAAGCATCTAAAACGTACTCCGGACTGTTTGAAATGTGATGAACATTTGGCTCTTGTTACCCTAGCGGGCATCTGGACTTCTCGTCTGCCTTTTCCTAAAGGTCATGAATGGCGGCCGGTCGTAATAAGGCGCAAGAAAGTGTGTTAGGCCTACGAAATAGGTGCTCAATATTTTAATTTAGGCCCTGAATAGAGACAGAGCAGTCACTATTTATTATCGACATAACTAGCGGTAAACACCAAGTGCAGGCATGCTCTATCTGTATGTAGTGACGACCTAAGAAATAAATACTCATAATAGACAGCAACTCATAATGGACAGAAACTCATAAATGGACAGCTTCCGCATAAGGATGTCAATATACCAGTAGTAATTTATTGCAAATAATAAGGCGAAAAGAAGAAGGAAAGACTGCTGTCATTTCAACTGCCTCACTTGTTGTGTGGAAACCTGAAATGTTCCGCACTACACCGTGTTCTTGTAGATCGGAGCAAAAAAACATGCAGTTCGGCATGTTGGTGGGATCAGACTGACCGTGCATGACGCAGTAGGTCGCCAATATGCAGTTCATGTTTCATCGAAGCCATGCACTTTTGTAACCCCATCAGTCAGGAATTATGACTAAGTGTTCTTTCGGCCTCCAAATTTATATATATTTCTGAAAACACGGCGCGAAGCTAGGAGAAAAAAATTTGGACCAGTAAATATTTAACTCGCATCAGACCAGTCCTCATAATTGCAAAAAATTACCTGATTACACATATTGACCTTTTACAGATGCGTTATAAAATGAACATAACTGAAATATTTGTTACAAGTATAATTATATAAAGTGAAAAACTGTCATCCACTGAATGTAGCACGAAGCTGTGAAGAAAACCCATGCGGGCTTCTCAAAGAACGCTTCGCAGTTGAGGAAAACTTCGTCCTGGTCCGAGATTTTCTTGGTACGAATTTTTCCTTAACTGCGAAGCGGTCTTTCTGAGAAACCCGTATGGGTTTTCTTCGCAGCTTCGTGCTACATTCAGTGGGTGACAGTTTTTCATTTCAAAATACTTCCTCCACCTTGAGGGATTACGCATAACTGATTTGCCAAGTATAACTATACGCTAGTTATTATTCAGAGGAGGGCCTTCAGATGCAAGAAAACACACGGAATTAACAGTAGTAAGACAGAGAAACGCATTAAACGTATCGTAAAACGTGGTATTGCACCTCCTAAATTACTGCCGCTATCCATAACGCTTGTAATAAACTTACACTTATGACATGTTTGGTTAGCAGAAGGTTACGTTTACATTCAGATCTATGTTCAATCTGTTTTTTTTTTCTTATCGTCACTAGTCAGAATATTCGAAAGTAAGTTGCGTCTCCAATGGAGACACCGTGACTGAAAGGTGTGATGTGGTTGAAAAAGCCAATTATGTGACTGAAAAGTTCTGACCCATATTCACAAAATCGCCTATGCTACAACTGATCATACAGTCCTGATGCATTAGCAAAGGCGGCTGGCAAATGGCAAAGAGCACAGTTACAAATTAAAAGCTTTGCGAATTTGGCGTGTGATGTGCTCATGAGAGTAATAACTGTTCTCTACCTGATACGCAGTAATTAGGGACATCGGAAACAAGCGCTAATAGAGTCCGCGAACTGGAAGCAGGCACTATTGTTATGGAAAAGCGTCGTTTTAACAGCAAAGCTGTTTAAGCCAGCCATAATTTGTGGTTCGTATCAAGAAACTATCATCATCATCAGCAATGAAGAAAGAAATCAAAGGAAATAAAGTTTCTTGCCGAGGCGGGATTCGAACCCGCGTACCCACGGTCCCAGGGCGAGCGTCGTAACCACTAGGCTATGTAGCCACGCTTGCAGAACATGCACTTATGCGAACCATATGATTGCGTTCGAGCGTCGTCGCCTTCGTCCACAGCTGACGCGTTCGCACGCGCTCGTACCAATACTCTGCGAGGTGAAGAAGAGGTGTTGCGCGCTATGCTCGGGAGAGAGATAAAGAAAATGAGAGCGAGTGAGATAGAGAGAGAGAGAGACGCATTCACGGAGCGAGTCTGCTGGAACGCGTTGTCGGCATTGCAACGCGGTGGAACGCGGCGTCGGCATTGGAACGCGGTGTCGGTGTTGCAAGCTGCGCTATGCAACGCGCAGTGACGGCCGTAAGTCCGAGAGAGAGAAAGACGAATTCATGAAGCGGGTCTGCTGGAACGCGTGGTCGGCATTGCAACGCGGTGTCGGCATTGGAACGCGGTGACGGTGTTACAAGCTGCGCTAAGCAGCGCGCAGTGACGGCCGTAAGTCCGAGACGCGCGAAACGATATTATCATCATCATGAGTAATAAGATGAAAAGTACGTGCGCACTTCCGGAAAATGCTGGGCTACAATCGCCCAGCTTCGCTGTTTCAAGCCTTGCGCGGCCGAGTCCAAGGTTAAACGTCTTTTTTTTTTTTTCTCGAGTACCTTATAAGAGAGGCTAGTACTTCAAGATGTCTAGAGGCAAACGACTCTACACGCCAAGCCCCCCCCCATCCCAGTTTCTTGCAACCGAAAACCTGTTCGAAATTGCGTGCGAAGATTAAAACATGCAAATCTTCTGAAATTTGGAACCATTGTTGCGCCGGGGAAAACGATTTGCGAAGAAACTTTTGTTTTGATTGGGGCATTTCAGGAGCTTTATTAAATATAAAGATTCCACGTTCAGCTCGCTACTACGGCTCATTTCGAGAAAACCAAGAAAGATGGCCAAAATTTGTCTTCATAACGCAGTGCGATAACCAAACACAAAATGATATAGACCGGTACCCCTACTAGTGAGCCGGCATCTTCGGTAGGACTGTGTCCGAGCGCTTTCAACGAATGGAGGTCAAACTCGCTGATAAGATGAACTTAAGTTCGCTAATTGTATTCGGGCGTGTGGTGCATTTTTTTCTGCCTTAACTGGTTTCAGCTTTATTATTGGCTGCGCATTGTACTTTGCATCTCTCCTTTGGCATCGCGGGATTTTCGAATACTAAATCCCACGGGGCAGCGCGTCGATCGGCCGAGATCTACTCTAATCCATATTTCTTGATTATGTAACCGAAGAAAACACGCAACAGTGCTTCTAGTAAAACGTATGAAAGCACGGATGCCCCAAAAGGCAACGATTTGTTGCCTTTTGGGGTAACGAAAGTACTCACTGCACTAAAGCTCTGACCTGCTGTTTGCGTTGATACAGTACAAGCCCAGAGTATAGACAATGCGTTTACCTTCACCGTGTGGAGTCTAATGTGCTCTTCGTACACTGGACACGGTACACACAGTAGCGCGAACACACAAGAGTATTTGTTGCGCTTTTTATGCAATGTCAGCTAGCCGCGATACAAGGAATGGAGCACGCTGAAAAATCGAGGAGGTTCGACTCACCACGCAAGCATATCCTGCGACAAAACGTTCGCCCATGCTGGACCCCGACCTCATGTCGTTCGCGGGTGCAGTATCGCGAACGGAGGCGCATTCGAGCGATCGGGAGGCCCCCTGCGGGTTGATCCCACGACAAACAGACGTCCCTCAACGGATAAGATAAATTTTCATGCATCCTGACATGTTTATGTAAAGGAGAGTTTCCATGTCATCGGCCTTTGTGTGATAAACACTCTTTTGAGGCACAACACGCTTAAACGCCCACGTGCATTGTGCGATAAAGCTTTTTTCGGCATCTGGTTCATAGAAACAGACAATCCTTGTCAACGAACGATTCTAGCCTAAGAGTCTTTTGGGGAATACGGGCTCAGGGCCCGCACCCATAAAAATGTTCTTACGCTAAAGCTATGTCACAAGAGCACATGTCAGACATTCGTTATGTTAGGCGGCCGGCCAATGACGAAGAGCGTATCCGATCAGAAAGCTTTGTGAATTCAGCCCTTAAACTTGAATTAAATCTTTGTTTTTCTTTAACACCGAAGCCATTCAGATCAAAAAAGCACCTACAGTTCACCAATCCTTTTTGATTCGTACTGTAACGTTGTATGCACGCAAGGCGACTCAGTGCTCGAATGCCCATTTGAACACAAATATTTGCGTACCGTTCGGTAATCCAATAGGATCGGCTTGGACGCTCGAGCATGAAAGGCACTTCGAGAACGCGGTACACGCACCAGCTTTCAGCCCAGGAGCTGTAACACGCCATTTTCCCCTACTGTGTGACAGCGCTTAAAGCCTGAACGTCCGTGTCGTCAAATTTTATTTTTTAAACATTTATTTTTCGCTCAAGAGCATTTTCTCTGAGAGGGCATGTTCCAATATGAAAATAGCACAGTGTGCTTCCATGTGACGGAAAACTAGCGCATGACCGCTGGCAAGAAGCAGTTTACTCTTGAACAAAATATGCAAGTTGTTAAAGATCATCGCGCTATCGTCAGCAAGTCGCCACGCTGTAAGTCGTCGAGTGGCAAAGGTGAAAAACAACAAGCTTTGCACATATGTCCCTTCTTAATGACAAAGCACGCGGCTTATGCCATGACACGGACGAAACGAAGCGCGAAATAACTGTGTTTGTAACAGTATTCAGTCCTGTCGTCGGTGTCGTCTTGTCACGTGTGCCTGCATCCCTCATTAGAGTGTTTTAGTTGAGCGTCTTTACGGTCCGCTCCGCTCCGAGTTGCCCCGCTAAGCCACAGCGGAGCGGCGGGCGATTTTCACGTTTTAGTTATGCGTGTAGCGTAGCGGAGCGGACCTTTCGTAGTTGCAGCGCCTTCTGGCCAAATTCAGCGTGGTGAAACAAAATAAAAAAGAACATTTTGTCACTTCTACAAAGTAAGACGAATATATATAACTTATGTGTTCATGAAGTATCTAGACGGGTGCTTGTAATGCGTTAGCGCCCCATTTTATCGAGTGGAAAATGAAGCGTCGACTTGTTGAACGCCACATGATAGCCAGCGAGGTTGCATTTCGAATCCAATCCAATTCTTTCTGACGCCAATGCGCTGGCGACGTTTTTGTTAGCTGTGCTGTTCACTTTATTTCCTTAAATAACCAGTTGGAGGTGTATTACACAAGTTATTCGCGCTCGCACGAGTGGTGCCTCGATGCAAGGCGCTTCGATGCACGCGCGAGAGAGGGCGCGTGCATCGCCCACCCTCGCTAGCGAAAGACGGAAGCAACGCTCCCCGCTCCGCTTAGGCAGCTTGTAAGCGGACCGTGACTCTCGCTCCGCTAGCCCGCTTGCGGCTAAGCGGAGAGCGCATGCGCATTCGTGCTTCCGCTCCGCTCAGCACCTAAGCGGAGCGTAAAAACGCTAAACTAAAACTGTCTATTGCTATAAGCAACGCGCTTAACCGTAACATATCAACAACTGTCCCCTCTTGTAGCCTTGCTGTCACTGCTTTGTCTCTCGACAACTTACTGTGCCGCAACTCTGGATTGCTGGCCGGATGCCGTTTTGCCAATAGTAATAAATTTGTCCACGGGTAAATTTCTTCGTGCAAGCGGCTCCTCTATTACGCGTGTTTGTTAATTAAGCGTTTTTGCCCTGCCTCTAATCAACAGCTTCGCCGCATGTTTGCTGTCAATTATAGCAGTAATGGAGAATGGGTATCAAGCGATAAAATGAAAATCAGTGTGCACGCCTTTAATTACGTAGCAAACCACATGTAGCCTCTGGTTATGCTTGCCCTAATGACAGAGAATTCGAACGCCTGATAACTGAAGCAAGAATACTCACCAACGAGGTGTTCGAAGTAATACGAGTAGACGGTTTTGCGAAGCATATACCAAGTGATCAGTACAACATATTGTCGCGTTGTAGTGAGGGTGAAGAGCCAGACTCATCGCACATTCCAGCGTACTCGCTGGTGCTCGCGTAAGTTCCAGAATCTGCAACACTATTCGCGACGCACATGCAATCTGATTAGAAAAGGTTCCCTCGCTATTCGAATCGGCTACCCCATTCGAGAGAGAGCTCTGCGCTATACATGAACACGCGCCGTGCACCGACCGATAATATCGTAACAACGGTTGGCCGATGAAATACGATCACCAAGAAACAACCAAATCATACGCGTATCAATATACTGATGGCGAATTCCATTGGGAGAACAGGAGCACTCAAAAGCACGCTGAAAGTGCTCTCTCCAGAGGCGGCGTGTTTCAGTGGTCGAGCAGAAGTGGGAGCGCCATCATCCAGTCACAGATCAAGAGCAGTTTCGCTGCACTCAGAGCAGCCGCGAGCAGTACGAACTGCTCTCGCCTGAAAAGCGGAGTACGGAGAAAGCCACGTGACTTAAACGTCATATCCTCATTTCTTTTTGTTTCGCTTCAGCCGGCAAGCGCGGCAGCATTGGCGGCAGCCAAGCGTAGTTGGTGTTTTGGCCCCGGCGATTTTGACGTCGGTGATACGAGCGAGCTGACAAGTTAAGGACCGCACAAAGAGCGGTGGAAGGAAAGATGTTAGGCCTAACGTTAAGAGACAGGAAGAGAGTGGTGTGGATCAGAGAACAAACGGGGATAGCCGATATTCTAGTTGACATTAAACGGAAAAAACCCGGCAGATCCCACGCCCTGTGGGAATCGATGTTATGCGAAGCAGAGGGCGGATTGCCTACCAAGTTAACGAAACGACCATGAGAGCACGAAGACGTAGGCGGCTCTTTCATGACCTACATGACATTCATGTCATAAGTCCTCAGGAGTCCCTTTAGCTACACCTAAGAGACCTTAAGGCGAAAGCCTTACTCATGCTCATGACTATGACTTCGACCGTCAACCTTTAGTGTTTCTTTCACTTATTGCCCACGTCCGAACCAATTCCAGTGGTTTTTGAGTGTTAATCTTTTTTCGCTGAGTCATTGTCATTTTTGCGAGTCATGCTCATGACTATTACTTCTACCAGCAACCTGTAATGTTTGCTTCACTTTGTACCCCCGTCCGAACCCATTTGAGTGGTTTTTGAGTGTTAAACTTTTTCGCTGGGTCATTGTCATGACCTACATGACACGCATGTCATGATATTCATGTCATGACATATTATTTATGTTCGTCATATACTCTTGTCATAGTATATCAATTATTGTACATACCAAGTTAACAAACGACCATGAGAGCACAAAGTCGTAGGCGGTTAGATAGATAGATACGGTCAAAGTAGCAAATGATCGCCAAGAAATGCTTCGCATTTAAAATGGAGCTGGGCAAGCAATGCGTAGGATGGATAACTGGTGGACCATTAGAGTTACAGAATGGATACCAAGAGAAGGGAAACGCAGTCGAGGACGGCACAAAACTAGGTGGGGTGATGAAGTTAGGAATTTTGCAGGCGCAAGTTGTAATCAGCTAGCGCAAGACGGGGCTAATTGAAGAACACAGGGAGAGGCCTTCGTCCTGCAGTGGAGATAAATACAGGCTGATGATGATGATACGAGCGAGCTTCGCAGCGATTCATCGACATCGCCTAACATTTCTAGTCCGCCTTGCTTCTCGTCGGATGCACGGGGGACAGCGGCAGCAAAGCGTCTTCACCTTGCTGAAGTGCTTGAGACGCTCGACAGTGACAGCAGCGAAAGCTGCAGGAGCTTAACTTCAGATTCAAGTGGCAGTTTCAGGTAATCTTCGCAGACGGAAACGTTATGGCCTGCGTCGGCTGTGCACAAAAGTATGTAGTACGTGGCCGCAAACGGTGACAGCGTTGCGCCCGACAGTTCACAACAGGATCACGCGTGTTTAGCCGCTCTCCCGAAGATGTTGCTGGGACGTCGATTGCTTTAGTCACATGCTGCATTTCTCCTCACACGTCCCCATCCCACCTGCTCTCCGGACGCACGCCGCATTCCAATGGCGGGTCGAGTGTCCCTACTTTCACTGCGCTGCTACCCGACTGCACACTCCGCGGCGCACTGTGCCATGTTCTCCCCATGAAATTCACCATAAGGCATTGGTGTTGGGGGTAGTTCATATAGATTATTTTCTGAACCACACACTCTCCAAAATACAGGCAGAGAACCGCACATTCATCCACAGGAACCAGACGATAACCCTGTGCTTCTGTATTAATTTCTGTGCTTGGTTCTGCGTTTGTATCTTTAGTGGCGTGGCTTAGAAATTAGGTGTGTGGCATGGAGCACACCAAAGCAACACCACAGCAAGCCTCTTTAGTTCAGATTAAGCATAAGAGTTTGTGGAACCATGCAATGAATTGACAAATCATACTGTCTACTAATTTATTTAATTTCTCCCAACTGCTACGTTGGAATGTTTTGATGCTATGTCGAACGCTATAGACGCGGTCATGTAGAGTTGGAGAGTGGAGCCCGCCATTCAATTCCCACTCTATTACAGAGAGTAAAGATTCCCGTTATTGCACTCCCTTTCACACCTCGGAATGGTGAGAGTTGGACCGTTCCCACGCCAGCGGTGTATCTGAGGAGCCCCACTCCATTCCTACAATTCCCGTAACGTAAATGCTTTCTCTATAACTGCTTACTACTTGCGCTTGCGTGGTTAGTCACACACAACAGTGTTATTAACAACATAACCAAGATTGTTACGTAATATTTTCTGGCTATTACTAATTATGATACGTACATTTTATTATCGCCTCTTTTCTCTTGAGGATTTTGTTGCCAGCAGTGTCTCTAATATCATTTGAGTAAATTAAAGTATAAAGAATATGCAGACCCAGCACACGTGTAGAAATCTATGGAAAGCGAAGCTTTCCTGAAGCGTTTAATCAAAGGCTTTACATTTGCGCATTTCATGTCTGCGTCTTTAGCGGAAAGGAAACGCGCGCATGTGTTCTCGTGCACCCGTGCTACGCAATGTGACACATGCGCCGATCACCTCCAAGAGCTAAGATCTCCAAGATCACCTCCAAGGCTTTGGCCCAGTTGTTTCACACATACGGTTGTGGCCTAGTGGTTGGGGTATCGGGCTCCTGTGCGGAGAGACTGGGGCTCTATGCCACCATCGGGCAAGTAACTAAATTCTTTCTTTTTTTTTAAAGTTAGAGCTAAGCAGCAAGACAGGTGCCAGCAACCAGCAGCCACGGCCAGGAAAGTACGCGACGCTTCCTTAAGAAAGCTTCGCTTTAGAATAACCTTACAAAGTGTCCGCGTAAAGGGCGAGTGCAATCATTTGAGGAAAACGCAGGCAAGCAAAATTAAGATGCTGATCTGAGTAAATGAGTTCATGGCCGAAGAAGTCACCGAAGTCTGCAGCGCTCTTATTTGATTTTATATTTCACATTTACTTACTGGCATATTACGGGGCCATATTCCAGCACACCTCTCTGATAGCATGTTATCACGCCTTCTGAATACTAGACAGTTGGCGAAAAATCGTGGTGCGCGTTGCGAATCACCGTAGACCCGTGCAGGCTGCAACCGTTTGACATGTCGCCGTTTTTGGCCCACTTCCTTTGTCGTAGCTAAAGTATGTCCTTGCTAAATAGATAATTCTTGACAACTTAATTCCTTACATAAACGTTAATGAGGGACTAAAATTAAAGAATGAGCTAGCTTAACTCCTTAATTAAAGGTAAAGGAGGTAAGTCTAACTAAAAGTTTCTCTCTTTAAATGCACTTCAACCAGGGGCCGGAAACTCCCTATACTTCCCATGGGACGCTCGGTGCTATGCCGATACGCGGCGACAGCACCGCTTCCATCCCTGGCGGCTGCCGGATATCCTACTGGAAATAATTCACAACCAAAACAATGCCTCCATGACGTCACTGATGAGGTCAGAAGGTAGAGGGAGAGAGCGCGCAGCCGGGAGGAGGAGGGTTGCCACTGTAGCCCTCCTTTCCCACTTCGCATGCAAGCGGACTGTGTTCGTGCTCTCTTGCAGGTCCGCTGGCCGTGCGGCGACATTGGCCAAATCGCGGAGCAGAACCCGCTGAAGTGTGTCGTGTGTTAGGAAGCACTTTCTTCCAACCAGGTTTACCTTGCAAGCTGCTATTCATTTTCTAAACCACTGGGACATTCATTGCTCGTACCGCGCACCGGTGCCAAGCAATTAGAATGAAGAATATTTATATAGCGAACCGTTGTTAACTACCAATATTCGCGGTTACTACATTACATTTTGTCATTTCGTGAAAGTAGTCGCTTTGAAAGTCCTAACTAGCGGTTACGTTTAGGGCTACACTTCAACTAGTCCACAGATATAGTGGGGGGTAGCATAAAGAAAATAACTTCCTGGCACCATCAATCGTTAATTTTGTTCGTGTGTTGTGAGGTGGATCAGCTAAAGCTAGCCGATTTCTCGGCCAGCTAAAACTCAACACAAGTAAAAGTTGAACGCTTTTGTTTTTATTCACACATTTGGTACTGGAAAAAGACTGACCTCCATGCAGTGCGAAAGTGACAATCTACAGAAGCAATTTTCATTCACAACGGAAATTTGTACATAATGAGGGAAAATAGATTCCAGAAGATCGAAACCAATGCGAAAATTATTAACCACCACGGCTGCGTCTTTCTTTCTTTTCTTTTTTTTTTAACATTGGCTGTGCATGTCGACAAAGAGTGAACAAAATATATAGCCCCTAAACACGCACTCAAGCCCTTCATTACAAGTATTTCACCGGCAACAGATGGGCTGCCGTCATGACGAACGAGTCGAGCGACACTGCTCCTATGTCAGTCCACTCAGGCTTGCACAGAACTGGTTTACTCATGCAAAATGAATACCTGCTCGGGAAATAGAGTGAAATACTTGTGCTTACCCGTGGTCATTAGGGAACCTGAAAAACTTCGCAGAACTGGAATTTCCGGTGTTCGAACACCACAGAGCCGCGCAACATATGTGATGCCCCGATTTAGCCGTCTTCGTCTAATGCTTGGTTGACCTGGGGCGCAATCTTGTACGCGTTGCAAAATGGAACGGAGGCGGTTCGTTCCATCGAGCCGTACACGATTGGTCAATTTGAACCGTGAGCCGCACACGATTGGTCAATTTGAACCGTGACGATCAAATTGACCAATCGTGTGCGGCTCGATGGAACGGACCGCCTCCGTTCCATTTTGGAACGCGTACAAGATCGCACCCCTGGTTTCCTGCGTCTTCCGTTCGTTGCACGCCTGATCAAGCTTCTCTGTCTTATCTTTCCCATCTTCACACTTGGGACAACAACCGAAGCAGACGACCAAGCACGATCTGACTTGTGATATCGCTGAGCGAGTCGCAAGGGTGAGCGGAGGCAAGCTCGACGGACGCACGATGGCGACCACTTTCCGCGCTTCGCCTGATTTAGAATTCACAAAAAGAGAACTCAAAAAAATAACTTAGGATGTCTGGAAACCGCTAGGAGCGCGCATGTTCCTTGAAACTGAAACTAGCTTTACTTTCCGGGGCTGCTTCCACAGTGTAATGAAGAAAGGTTTTTGGGGCTTCAGAAGTGTGGCATGTGTAGATTACCGTGCTGTTCATAATTACCGTGGCAGAGGTACTCCCCAATATGTAGCATGTCACAGACCCCGTGAACGAGGCGCAGATGCCGGACCAAATTCCAAAGCCGACTTATCAGCTTCCTAAAATAATCCAACGAAAGCAAGGACAATTAAGAGTGGGCCCTCTGGTGCGCCAGCGAACGCCGGTTGCTGTCCAAAGACCGAGTCAGAGCCCAGAGTTGTCAAAACACAGCAAAATGTATTCTTCACACAAGGCAGTTACACACACACTTGCACAGTTAGGCTAGACACAACACAATACAAATCAGATGGGTATTCACAAACCACAGGAAAATAATTAACGACAAGCACTAAGAGTCCAACACGTAAAGTACAAAATAAAAAGGAACATCCAATCATATTCACCAGTGTTGGTCTTGAAGTCGGACGATCTCGGCGTAACTCGGGGCAAATCTCGAAGAAAGAACTTCTTGCGGAAATGCAGACGCTCGATGAACCCGTCGACTAGCTCGCCGGGGAATCCCCTTCTTCCGCAGACGCTTGGTCTTCACGTTACATCACTTCACCGGTGCGGACTGAACTCCTGAACTCCCTGAATTCCCCTAAACGATTCTCGCGCGGCGGTTATTTAGCTTCCACAGGCGTTCTCGAACCTTCCTATCGGAGTCATGATCTCGTAGCATGGCCAAAGCCTGGGAAGCTTCTACTCTTTTCTCGTACCTTCGACCGCTGCTGTCGGAGCTTTGTCAAGAGGGGGGGGGGGGGGGGGGGGGTGATGATGACTCATGCTGTTGGCGCGCGCTCACGCTGTAGTTATCTCTCTCGACTCGCCGGGTGAGAATATGTCTCGGTGCGCGCGTGTGCTCTCTCTCTCTCTCCCTCTCCGGTATGCGTCACTTCGTCGAGTTTCTTCTAGACGTTTCGGCGCCGTTGTTTGCGTTGTTGTTTGAGGCGTATGTGCTCTCCCCCTCTGTTGAAGCTGCCGCGGGGCCGGCGTGTTCTTTCGCTGGCTCGCGTGACACGCGGCGCACGCTTGGATTACGCGCTCTTTTGTGACATAGCAATTGTCACGTTTTAGTGATTGCGAAGAACCGGACAGTATGAAAATTCTGAGTAACGAATTTAACGCCTTATTAGGTGAACTTGTGCCCAGAAATACGGGTGACACTCAAAGCATAACTAACGCGGCGAGCACAGTCATCGATCGTCGAAGAATATGTGACTTATCATGCGTTCTGACGTAATCGCTGGTGCTCGCATAAGTTCCAGAATTACCCCAACTATTCACGTCGCGCATGCAGTGTGATTACAGACAATATTGTTTCGCGATAGAATGGGCGACAATACTCGAGAAAGTTCCGATACATGAAAGCGCGTCTTGCGCCGAGCGATAACTTTGTGAAACAGGTTAGTCACTGAAAAGCGCTAATCGGAAAACAGTGTACACGTGTCAGTATTGAAAGAGGCGTACTGAGTAAAAAGAGCCGTTTTGAGTAATGTAATAAATTAGCTAAGTATAGTTTAGTCTGATCAACAAATTTACCGGTTTTGTAGTCTCACTTAAATCAATGTTCAGCGCTCTGCGACCATGTGCCCATTCTATTCCAGCTTCATTCCAGAATCTCGGGCTTTCTTGCCATTCCCATTCTATCTATCAGACTAGTGACATCATTCGATTCCCATTCCGTTCCGGGTGGCTGAATATGTGGAATGATTCCGGAATCAATACAACTCCGGAGTTGCCACTCCGCAACTCTACTGCCATGTAATGCATCCGACTCACACTCAATCATATCTGAGTCCCAATATTTGTCTTTTAGCTCCAGGAAAACATACACATGGCGAATGAATAGTTTTGTGCAGTCTTCACGAAGTTAATAGTGCGGTTGTCACAAACGCCAACACAAGCCCGAACAGCCATGAAATCAGGATTTCTTTCTTCCCCGATTTTACGACCGCGCAAAAAAGCAAGAGCCAGCCGACCATGGACGGTACCGACCTGGCTGGCCTTTATGTTTATTCGATAGGGTGTACACTTCTGAAGGTCCTCCCTTTTCAGCTAGAAAAATGCCGAATACGTAGATGCGGACCAGAATAAACATCGGAGTAATGCGAAAGAGATGAACCTCTTTTCTTGATGAGTTCACCTTTCATATGATTATGCTTTCACCATCCTGCGCGGTATTACATATGTGTATTATAACAACATTGTTGCTATGTGATGTGTTTTGTTGTCACTGATCTCGGAGGCGTGCGGGTGTTATGAGAGATGGAGAGGGAAGAGGCATGGCAACACAGCAAACAGATTTTTTAATTCTCACACGAAAGCCAAAAAACCTCAAACTAAAACTCAAGTGCACACAGAACTAAAAGACAATGAATAAATAAAGGTTAACAAAAACAACCTAATGAATCACTAAATATCCTTAACTTCACCTCCGTTAGTCTTAGGCCCTTCCTACCCCAAAGTCTGGCATCACTGGCCTACTGTAGTGACGATAGAGGAAAGTCTTTCTTACGAAAGTCCGTCGATGGGCGTATTTTCCCGGCCGGAGTCTTGTCAACTCTTCAATGTGGTTGTTTCGCCGACCGTCGCATAAAGGTTGCTGCGTAGAAGTCGGTCTTTCAACGGGCTCGTCTCGGAAGCCTGGGTAACCCGGTCGCTGTTGCTGACGTGGCCGGGAGAGGTGACGGGTTAGGCCTAGCGACGTCCTCGGCCGCTGCTTCCGTCTCGCTCCTTTCCCGAGAGCCGACGTGGCGTTCCGGGGATCATCGAGCGTGCCGGTCTGCCTTGGAAGAGGGGTCCTTTCTGGGGTGTCCGGTCCTGCCGTGAGAGGCTGCAGCCGGTCCAGGAGCCTCACTCGAACTTGCCGAGGTCGACGGCCACACCATGGACGGCCAACGTCACGGACTCGGCCAGACCCCCAAGTCTCCCGTCGCCAGAGCGGTGCTGGCGATGCGACCTTCCTGGCCCGGAACCACGTCGATAATACCAGCTCAGCCTCGCTTCTGCCTCGATTATGGCTCGGTTCACGCGCCTCACGCGCCTCGCGCCGTTCCGAACGCTCCGATCACATCGTCCTCGTCTTCTTTTATTTCGCCTCCGGCGTCTTACTCATGACATGGCTCCCCTCTTCAAGAGTTTTTTTTTCCAAAAAACTGCTTCCTCTTGAACTTCTTTTTGGCGGCGAACTTGACTTTTGTTGTGGCTTGAGTGCTCTTCTGTGCGTCGTCTTCGCTTACCACTCATCACCACACTTCACTGCACTGTCGCGCACGTTTCACCACTTGTTTCTGTTCACACAACACTGCACTCAATTGTTTGTAATGTTCATTGTCCCAAACACTCTATATGAATAAACTTGCTATATACACACATTTGTAAGAGCTGACAATTCCACTGTCCGAAGGCATTCCTAAATAATATTCCTTTAGTACCCTACCGGTTATACCTGATCATTTCTTCCGCCTTTTCCTAAGCTCCCACGCTTCTCTACATACGGCCTGCTTCTTCCTCTTTCCTCCTCTAGCACATTTCTTGGGCGGTTTGGAATGTCCCTGCCTTAACTCTGGCTTCATCTTTTTCTTTGGCGCACCCATCTCATGCGCACGCGTTTTCCTGCGCTGCTTTCCTCTCAATCTCCTGCGAGTCATCTTCCTACCGTTACGCGTTCCGTGCACGTTCTTCCTACATTTAAAGGCTGCCTTACTTCTGGGGTGATTAGGATATCTATCGGCTTTACCTTTGTTCATTCTTATCGACCAGCCCATCTTATGCACACGCGGTTTCTTACGCCGCCGTGTCTTCAGCCTCCTAGGAATCCTTTTACCCTTACGCGTTGCGTTGCTTGGGTGGCTAGGGCATCTATCGTCCTCCTCATTTCCCTCGGAGTTTGACTGGCTCCTCACGTCTGATGCTTGGCTATCCTTGTACTCATTCTCAATTACCAACCCCCTATTGTTACGAGGTGAAGCTACTTCCCCTTCTCTTTTCTGCTCTTTGGGCATGGAAATCTCTATCGGGGCGTCGGCCATCCTCTTATCCTGCTCACTATGAGTCAAAGGCTCCTCAGTGGTGAGCTTCTCCTCAACGCCGTCACGGGCGCTATCTAATGTGCCTACTTCTGGCATCTCTCTCGTGTCATGCAGCTCCACTACGCTATTGGGTCTACTCTCAATCATAGACTCCGCCTCACGCTCTTTCATTTGTAATGCCTGTAGCTCTTCTCGCAGCTTCTTGAGCTCTTTCTGTTGGAGCTGCCTCCTCTCCTCGTAAGCTTTTTCGGCTGCCGCCTCGACGCTTTTCCTGGCATCCTCAATTAATTTGAGGCCCTGCTCCTTGCTGAGCTTCTGCTTGCGAATAGTGGCCGATATCGCCTCCCAATCCATCTCTGCAACTTCCGAGAATCAGTGACTGGGCTGGATAGAATCCGGGAACGGATCCTGGCAAGCTCGCCAATTGTGATGTGTTTTGTTGTCACTGATCTCGGAGGCGTGCGGGTGTTATGAGAGATGGAGAGGGAAGAGGCATGGCAACACAGCAAACAGATTTTTTAATTCTCACACGAAAGCCAAAAAACCTCAAACTAAAACTAAAGTGCACACAGAACTAAAAGACAATGAATAAATAAAGGTTAACAAAAACAACCTAATGAATCACTAAATATCCTTAACTTCACCTCCGTTAGTCTTAGGCCCTTCCTACCCCAAAGTCTGGCATCACTGGCCTACTGTAGTGACGATAGAGGAAAGTCTTTCTTACGAAAGTCCGTCGATGGGCGTATTTTCCCGGCCGGAGTCTTGTCAACTCTTCAATGTGGTTGTTTCGCCGACCGTCGCATAAAGGTTGCTGCGTAGAAGTCGGTCTTTCAACGGGCTCGTCTCGGAAGCCTGGGTAACCCGGTCGCTGTTGCTGACGTGGCCGGGAGAGGTGACGGGTTAGGCCTAGCGACGTCCTCGGCCGCTGCTTCCGTCTCGCTCCTTTCCCGAGAGCCGACGTGGCGTTCCGGGGATCATCGAGCGTGCCGGTCTGCCTTGGAAGAGGGGTCCTTTCTGGGGTGTCCGGTCCTGCCGTGAGAGGCTGCAGCCGGTCCAGGAGCCTCACTCGAACTTGCCGAGGTCGACGGCCACACCATGGACGGCCAACGTCACGGACTCGGCCAGACCCCCAAGTCTCCCGTCGCCAGAGCGGTGCTGGCGATGCGACCTTCCTGGCCCGGAACCACGTCGATAATACCAGCTCAGCCTCGCTTCTGCCTCGATTATGGCTCGGTTCACGCGCCTCACGCGCCTCGCGCCGTTCCGAACGCTCCGATCACATCGTCCTCGTCTTCTTTTATTTCGCCTCCGGCGTCTTACTCATGACATGGCTCCCCTCTTCAAGAGTTTTTTTTTCCAAAAAACTGCTTCCTCTTGAACTTCTTTTTGGCGGCGAACTTGACTTTTGTTGTGGCTTGAGTGCTCTTCTGTGCGTCGTCTTCGCTTACCACTCATCACCACACTTCACTGCACTGTCGCGCACGTTTCACCACTTGTTTCTGTTCACACAACACTGCACTCAATTGTTTGTAATGTTCATTGTCCCAAACACTCTATATGAATAAACTTGCTATATACACACATTTGTAAGAGCTGACAATTCCACTGTCCGAAGGCATTCCTAAATAATATTCCTTTAGTACCCTACCGGTTATACCTGATCATTTCTTCCGCCTTTTCCTAAGCTCCCACGCTTCTCTACATACGGCCTGCTTCTTCCTCTTTCCTCCTCTAGCACATTTCTTGGGCGGTTTGGAATGTCCCTGCCTTAACTCTGGCTTCATCTTTTTCTTTGGCGCACCCATCTCATGCGCACGCGTTTTCCTGCGCTGCTTTCCTCTCAATCTCCTGCGAGTCATCTTCCTACCGTTACGCGTTCCGTGCACGTTCTTCCTACATTTAAAGGCTGCCTTACTTCTGCGGTGATTAGGATATCTATCGGCTTTACCTTTGTTCATTCTTATCGACCAGCCCATCTTATGCACACGCGGTTTCTTACGCCGCCGTGTCTTCAGCCTCCTAGGAATCCTTTTACCCTTACGCGTTGCGTTGCTTGGGTGGCTAGGGCATCTATCGTCCTCCTCATTTCCCTCGGAGTTTGACTGGCTCCTCACGTCTGATGCTTGGCTATCCTTGTACTCATTCTCAATTACCAACCCCCTATTGTTACGAGGTGAAGCTACTTCCCCTTCTCTTTTCTGCTCTTTGGGCATGGAAATCTCTATCGGGGCGTCGGCCATCCTCTTATCCTGCTCACTATGAGTCAAAGGCTCCTCAGTGGTGAGCTTCTCCTCAACGCCGTCACGGGCGCTATCTAATGTGCCTACTTCTGGCATCTCTCTCGTGTCATGCAGCTCCACTACGCTATTGGGTCTACTCTCAATCATAGACTCCGCCTCACGCTCTTTCATTTGTAATGCCTGTAGCTCTTCTCGCAGCTTCTTGAGCTCTTTCTGTTGGAGCTGCCTCCTCTCCTCGTAAGCTTTTTCGGCTGCCGCCTCGACGCTTTTCCTGGCATCCTCAATTAATTTGAGGCCCTGCTCCTTGCTGAGCTTCTGCTTGCGAATAGTGGCCGATATCGCCTCCCAATCCATCTCTGCAACTTCCGAGAATCAGTGACTGGGCTGGATAGAATCCGGGAACGGATCCTGGCAAGCTCGCCAATTGTGATGTGTTTTGTTGTCACTGATCTCGGAGGCGTGCGGGTGTTATGAGAGATGGAGAGGGAAGAGGCATGGCAACACAGCAAACAGATTTTTTAATTCTCACACGAAAGCCAAAAAACCTCAAACTAAAACTCAAGTGCACACAGAACTAAAAGACAATGAATAAATAAAGGTTAACAAAAACAACCTAATGAATCACTAAATATCCTTAACTTCACCTCCGTTAGTCTTAGGCCCTTCCTACCCCAAAGTCTGGCATCACTGGCCTACTGTAGTGACGATAGAGGAAAGTCTTTCTTACGAAAGTCCGTCGATGGGCGTATTTTCCCGGCCGGAGTCTTGTCAACTCTTCAATGTGGTTGTTTCGCCGACCGTCGCATAAAGGTTGCTGCGTAGAAGTCGGTCTTTCAACGGGCTCGTCTCGGAAGCCTGGGTAACCCGGTCGCTGTTGCTGACGTGGCCGGGAGAGGTGACGGGTTAGGCCTAGCGACGTCCTCGGCCGCTGCTTCCGTCTCGCTCCTTTCCCGAGAGCCGACGTGGCGTTCCGGGGATCATCGAGCGTGCCGGTCTGCCTTGGAAGAGGGGTCCTTTCTGGGGTGTCCGGTCCTGCCGTGAGAGGCTGCAGCCGGTCCAGGAGCCTCACTCGAACTTGCCGAGGTCGACGGCCACACCATGGACGGCCAACGTCACGGACTCGGCCAGACCCCCAAGTCTCCCGTCGCCAGAGCGGTGCTGGCGATGCGACCTTCCTGGCCCGGAACCACGTCGATAATACCAGCTCAGCCTCGCTTCTGCCTCGATTATGGCTCGGTTCACGCGCCTCACGCGCCTCGCGCCGTTCCGAACGCTCCGATCACATCGTCCTCGTCTTCTTTTATTTCGCCTCCGGCGTCTTACTCATGACATGCTATGATTTGATTATCAGCTTTATTTACTTTGATGTCATATTTTAAGCAATCGTCGTCGTTCACCCATTGGCAACTCTTGATTACCTTTATACGTTCAAGAGATTGGAACGACTGAAACGACCTCGCCATCTCTTCAGACTCTTTTTCTGAGGGGACACTTGGAACAGATGAGAGATCCATTGAACCAGGCAAGATGGTGCAACCGCTATTCAATTTTCTTCAATTCCTGCATCCCCCTTGAGAAGCCGCTGCCTTGAGGTTCAGTACATCGGGAATAAAAGGATGCGCTAGCCCGCTGTAGCAACCGCGACGGACTTGATTTGCGTGTTGACTGTATGCTGAACAGTAACTTGGCCGATCGTTGTTAAGCAGTAGCACAAATACTGTTTAGGTTTCTGTTGAAAGGTTGATTAGGATCGCATGTAGCCGAAATGCATGACAGGGTGCTGTTTTTAGGAAGAATTCTCAGCAGATTTGAGAGCACCGAAAATTATTAAAGCAAATACTGAAGCGTTTCTGGCGCCATGTAATCGCGATTATATTACACTAATGTGTAAAATGCCAACTCTGCGAGACAGAAGTTCGCTGTTTCCGCCTCATAACGTTAAAGAAGTGCAGGACTTGGATAACAGCAGCTCGCGTTCCAATCCACTTTGTAGTTTGCGGACACATATACTAATGACACTACGCAGTTTTGTGGATTTCTTTCCACGCCAGCCTTAGCCCAAGATTTCCGTTCGTATTCCCCCGGCTGCAGTATCCTATCTCTCTCACATTTACCCCTCGAAAACTGCGAGGCAGTGCCCCGAGAAAGGAAATACTATGCTTAATAAAGCCATATACCGGCTAAAGGGAGGCCGGGAAACACGTGTCTAAAGTGTGGCGCGAAGAAATAAATCATCTGCTAGCGTCATTATGCCGCCATTAACGTTTATGAGTATTGAATTAACCACTGGAGTGAGCGTTATGCGTCGGTCCGGTTCGCGTCTGTTCTATGTGCAAACGCAGCTCGCTAGAAGAAGAGTTGCAGTGGTCCTTAAATATGAGAATGTAGCGAGTTGTGGGGTCACAGGCTTAGCCTAATTTGTGGTCACTGCAAATGAGGAATAACTTTCCTGGGGCCTGCTCTAGCATACGATAACTTGATCGCGCACTCTCACCAGGCTTCTTGGGGACAGGGACAATCTTACAAAACAAGTACATCTGCAACGATGCCATAGATGCGCCCTACTCTTGCTCTTGGACGCATCAGTGCTTGGCCTTCGGTTTCCGGGAGATGTTTGAGCCCTAAACTGTTAATGCTGCAAAATTCTTTCTCGTTTCTAAAAAAAGAGAAGCGTGGATAGAAAAGTGTTACGTTTATCCTTTCCCTGATTTCGACAGGCGTAGCTGTGCCCTGCACCTTTATACTTCCAAGGCCACCAGCACTGCTTAGGTTGGCAGGGACTCAGAGCTGAGTTTTAGCCTCTAGCAAAGAGCTTCACATCCTTGCGTAGGTAACTTTCATTTCTACAAGGTGTCCCAACTATCATGCACCAAAATTTAACAATATGCAAATACCACGTACCTGGACAGAACCAAGGCAATGTTGTGAACTTATTCTTTTTTTTTTGGTATTTCGTTTTTCTCATGGTATACTGCCGTATGCAATTGCTGCCAAAAGCGCGGCCTCTTCGTTTCCTCACCATCGAATTTCATTATTTCAATTTTTGCAGCGGTATTATTGATGTTAGCATCATTTTCCTATTTACGTTCTGACAACCTCTGACAGCTGTCAAGCCCTCCGCGTTGCGCCTCCATAGAGAGATGTTCCTACGTTGTGCGTAGCAGCGAAAACGTTCGGCTCGTTCTGTGTTGGTCTTTTTTATTCCTTTATTTTTAAACCATGGTCATCTGACTCGGGCGTTATGAAATGCTTGATTTGCACATCATCTTTCTTCGATTCTTCGGCAATTCCTTTAAGCTGACTATATAGCAGCGAAGGTATTGCGGGCTCTTTGTTCTCTTCGTTTCTTTTTTTTCTGCATCATTCATCAGCGTCGATATTTGGATTCTGAGCGTCGTCCGCATCGCCGCTTACTGTTTTAACTGCTTTCATTGATCTACTTCTCAGTTCTTGGGTAAGCAGTCGACGTTGTCCCGCCTCGTCAGTGGTTGTTCTCTGTCGGCTTCCTGTTTTTTTTTTTTTTTTTTTTTTTTTGCTACCTCTGTGGCCTTTTTACGTAGTCCTGTTCTTCCCGTGATCAGTTTGAAGAGCGGCCTAATCCTGGTCACAGTACCATGCCAAATAAACGAGGCACCTACTTGGCAGTGCGACCACGAACAGCGTGTTTTTCATTTATTGTTTTGTCGCACGCCTCGGATCTCGGCCTCCTTTCTTCTCTTTCGTCCCATTATTGATTTACAAGTGTTATCATCGCTTTCTTTTCAAGGTATTACAAAGAAAGACTGCACTATAACTAACAATGAACATAAAGTGAACCCTATATAATGCGGCCGCCATGGTCGCTGCTGAATATCGATCGTCACGTTTCTGATATCTCGTATCACCCGTGCATCAGCGCAGCGTCCGTGCTCCCACTCGCTCCATTCGATACTACGCCTGCTTATTTACTTTGCTGACAAAATATATTGGGATACAACAACAGTTGGCGGATGCTGGGCTACAGCATCTTTTTTTCGGTGTCCTTACCTGAATCCCTTTGCAAATGATAGACAATTCGAGACATTTCAGGGAGGCATGGGACGAAACTCGCAAATTTCCCTCCGCTTTAACCTTTCAAGCACTCCTGACACATTCTCACCGCTAAACAAATAATAAACATAAGGAACTAGATACGTGTAATATACACAAAAATAGGTCGATTGCGTGTCACGTTGCTAAAACGCACCACGTCCGTCCCAGTTGCGAAGTCGCCGTAGCTTGCCAGGCGAACGTATTGGTGCTAGCGGTATCGTGCCGACCAAATGGGTCTAGCTGGCATAGAGACGGAGGCTCGGACTTAAGAAAAGAGAATGAAGTTTATACGGAAGACAAGATATATAACAGTGAGCTAGCAGACCATGGTGTCAATGAGCCGGGGTGGCATAAAATAAATACCCTTCGTCGTCATTGGCTCGTCGCTATCATCCTCGCGTTCTTTCACTCACTTGCTATCCTTAGGGGTGCAACACGAGCGGGACGGGTTGTAATCTGTGTCAAACCTAATTCGTAATGTCAGTCTATTCGTAATGTAAGGACAGCGCGAAGCCAACTTGAACGATGCAAACTGAAGCAAGGTCGAGCGCTCTTCCTTGTTTTCTTTGCGGTCGTCCGTGTTGATTACGCACTGTTCTTACATGATGAACTGCATTGGTTTGCAATACGACGTAGTTTGTATTATTTTTAGCACGGGGCTGCTGAAGCTGTGTTTTAAATGGTAAATTTAGGTATATCAATCTCCTGGCCTCTTAAAAATTTGAACGCAAAGGCAACAAACATACACTGCTTGTCAAACCAGGGGTGCATGCTTCGGCTTTCTGCGTACGTTCATGTGTGCGTGTGGGCGACAAAAAAGTTCAGTAAATACCTCTTTTTGATAGGTTGGCTCTATGGTAGACATATTGGTATGCTTGGAGAGGAAGGGGAGCTCTAAAAACGAAATCCACGAAACTCAACAACAGTGCAGTGGCCATGGCTTCCAGTGGAGCACCTTGCGTGCACTTGTGCTACGGTTTTTCAGAAATAAATAGGTGTACCAATGTGTTCTTCTGGCGGGAGAAAGGTACAAGTGCGGAATTAGGCGTGCGCCAGCCAGGTGGTGGCTTCTCGGCGCTGTAAGTATGCATACAGGAATATGTAGGAAGTGTACAGGAGCCAGTGTACGCTCTAGATGATGCGAGCGCTGGACATATACTTCACATTGAGGCGAGTGTCGCCATAGAAACGAGAAAGAACGGTTCGTAATAAAACGAGGGAATGTTCTGTGTCAAAGCGACCGTGAGTAGACAACACTGTCGTCGCTGGACGATATTGTACCCGAGGAGGCGGGACATTACCATCGCTCCACTTAATAGGAGTTGAGTGAAACGTCTCCGCTTGGAATGGAGAATACGTGTTAACCACTTGCAGCTCTTTAAACATAGCGCACTGTCATAATACTTTGGTGCGAAGGCTTACCGTTGCACATCCACAGTGGTACGACAAAGTTGGTTAAAGAAACCCGTTAAAAAATAAGGACGTTCGTAGGCGAACTAGAGTGGTGTGAAGGAAACCCTGTCTTTTCTGAGCAGTACTTGTAGCTGGGCTTGTTGGTGCATATGCAGTAATTAAAATAAAGTAGCGCAACCTGGAACACGGACCAAAAAAAAAAAAAAAGAGGACGGAAAGAGCGCTGTCTCTTTCTTCGTCCGTGCTCGAGGTCGCGCTCCTTTATATTTACTGAGTTGTTTTTTTTTACTTATTTTTTTACTTATACAAGCTTCCCATATTGCTAACTGATTTGCATTTCGTGGGAAGCTAATGTTGCAACGCTATAGGCAAATAATATCCTGCTATACGCAAATAATATCCTGAAGCGCCAATATATAACGTTCGATGGATGGGCATCGGTACTTCAAAAACAACGCATCATAACAACAATTAAATATGATTGGGTGCACGAACTTATCTATACTGCGTATATACGACTGTTAGTTTGGCATTCGTTTCTCTTGAAAGCATATGATAACAGACATTGTAAAACGAATGGGCGCTTAATCAACGCGGCAAACAATTGCACTAGATACATCCTCGAATTACGCCAAACTGAAGCTTCGCTACGTTCGTTTCTCGTCGGCTTGTCAGATATCGCGCCGTTCTCATCTTCCATCTACACACACACATGGAAGAAACCCTTCGAAACGCTCACCAACGCTGCTTTTAGGCCTCTGGGAGCGAACTATGATATTCAGGCACTCTTCACTCACACATTTCCATCAGGATTAAAAGAAACGTGTTGCGTTTGACTTCGTTTGATGTTGCATTTTCAGTGTCATGTTCAGCAATTATGTCGATGTGTGCGCGTTTTGCGGTTTCAATTTTAATCAGGGACACTATATTTTGCGTTCCCTGGCATAGCAAAATAAAAAGCGGAGGCAGGCATACCAGACTGCGCGGCTGCAATATCGGGGATCCTTCAACTATGAATACAATTTGCGTAGGTTCTTCACGGAGCCCATTCGTCGGTGGCGTAGAGATACCAGCACAATCTGCGTGCTTTCAGCGGCGGTGGGTCGAAGAAGCGCCTTGGAGGATCTCGGCAAAGAGCCAGAAGTCGGTTCCTTGGGACAACTGGCTTGCGACTCCCACGGCGACGAGCAGTGCCTGACTGGCTCGCAGAGCCGACAGGTGCTCTCTTGACACCATCGAGACCAACGTGTCCGGCTACTACGGCGCCAGTCTTTCCTTTGCTCCGGCCAATATCTCTTGCTGTTCGTCTTCACATTTCCTGCGGGTCCTGCGGCAACCCTTCGAGCGGATGCTTAAGTGCAGAGGGCCACACTGCGCGTATTGTACTATCTGAATGCCTACCTGTGAATTTTCGAGAGGCAGAGAGGTACACGCGATAAACGGGCGACAGATTTCTTTCCTAGTTTTCGTAAGCTAACATCCGTGAACATTGACTGAGAGCAGTATTCAAAGATAAGAATAACGCATTAATATTATGTGCGTCAAAAGAGAAAGAGAGCTATATACATTGCCGTGCCCGAAATGCAAGTATATATATCGACCGGTATCACCGGACTCGTAACACATTAAAGTATTTTTTGTGCATAGATCCGGGTGGCGTATAATATCAGTCTCGTTGGCGATATGTTAATAGAGTCTATATGTTGCAGTGTTGTGCTGTGAATGATAACGATTTTTTTTTTGTATGAATGTGTAGCCACGGGCAATTCATGAGGTAAGCCTCCTGCGTCCAACGGAGATGCGCAAATTTGATTGCGCGCCCTTCTTGACCTCCTTCGCAGGTCGGCCAATGCATGTATCGTTGGGACTTTACCCCAAGATTCTTAGTGGTGGCACGATTTTCAACAATAAAAATAGCGACAAGCATAGCGAAGAGCAGCAGTGAAATTCTGGGTTTGCAGTATACCACCTATTGCAAAGTATACAACTATTTGGTCGCATACATTGCTTTTCTACGGTCTTTCTGACACGTAAATATGACACACCGTCATAGCTTTCCGAGTAATCGGTCTGCCTGACGCGAACTGCTGTGACACGCTCGTCATAAACGCCGTGTATGTCGTTACAAGCATTGAGTAACGAATGCTCGTCACTCATGTTCAACGTGACAGAGGGTTTCTTAGTACTGCTAATGAAGCTGGATATCGCAAGAAACTAGTTTTACTGTACTTCATTCAGTTTTTTGTGCCATGTATCAGCTGTAGTCAGTCACATTTCCTTAAAACATGTGCCACGAATGTCCTCACTCAGCATTCGATCCCCCTGATCCACAGCGTGGGCCGACATCGCCTTCTTGTCGTCGTCGTCGTTATAGGTCCACTGTTTATGTAGTATGAGCAGTGACATTGTAGGCGAATATGATCAGTTACCAATATGTAAAGCGATGCCTTGTGCCTCATTGCCTCTCAGGAATTATTCTAACAGCGCTAATAGCAGATTTTTTCGTTTTGTAGAGCGCGGCTCGCAGTGCTTTACCAATAGGCAAAAGATTACTGAGGAAAATATCCCGACCCAGCGACCTCTAATGGATGGCGCAAACGCGAGCTGCCGCAAACCCCTCTTGCGCTCTAGACAAGTGTACTCGAGGCTGTACATGGTGACGCCGGTTCGTAGCAGAAAAACGCCAATGTTTGACTATCACCACGACTCGCCAATCTAGCCACTGGCTATGCTGATTAAAAAACAATTCTTGGTTTTTACGTGCAAAACCACGATCTGATTATGCGGCACGCGGCATGCCATATATCAGTGTAACAATGTTTACACCCTTAAGGGCGTTTGCTTGTCACACGGGTAACACCCCAACCGTTAGGGCCTTACAAAAATTTTAGAGGACGAGAGCGGCGCTCTAACCAGATGTGCGATGACAACAGACGTAATTGAAAACTATGTAATCAATAGTGGCAGCCTTGGGCGCACTGAAATACCCGACAGGAGAATTTCACAGGGCTAGATATGAAACTTATTGATATTCAATGCACTTTTTCATGTCGCCTGTCACAGCTATCATTTTTACTTGCAAGAAAAAGTCGTCAAACAAGATGCCATCATTGGTTCCCACCAACAATTGGATCTTACCCCTTAAACGTGAGGGTGTTAGCCATGCAACAACCGGACACCCTTTATACACCTATAAAGGCGCAAAAATATTTAGAGTGTCGTGGGGGAGTCCGGATTAATTTTGACCACCTGGAGTTCTTTAAGATGCGCTCGATGCACGGTACACGAGCGTTTCTGCATTTCGGCTCCATCGCAATGCGGTCGGTGCGACCGGTATTCGATCCCGCGACCTCGTGCTTAGCTGCGCAACGCAGTAGCCCCTAAGCAACCGCCGCGCGTTACGCTGATTAGAAAGCAACGCTGACTAGAAATTAAAATATCTGTTTGAAGGCAGCTCTCTTCACTGTTAAAAGCAGCCCTTTTTTTTAAGGTGATAGCTTTCTTTAGCCAATTCGGCCACTTTTGATGTTGGACGACCCCGCACAATCAACAGTAGCACCTTAGCCAGTGACTCCAGTTGTCTACTAGCTTGGGCCACTATAGGTATGCGCTGGCTGCTGTCTTGCCGAGCAGACAACGTAGGCTTCGGGGTAGGTGCCCGAATTGAGAACTTCCTTTTGAGCTGTAGTCTGGCCTAATGGACAACTGGGTATGTGCCAATCGGTATATGTGCTCGAACAGATAACTTCAGCACTGGGTGTAAGATATTGGTATCTTCCCATTGTTGGCCAATCCCCCAGGATTGTGCCGACGCTTGTCCCACAGCGCTTTTCCTGTATTCTTTCTCGTGTTTCGTTTTTTTTTTTATCTGCGCTGCCAAAGAATAGAATGGATCGGTTCCAACTCGCCCGCTTTTCAATCCACCCCCAGAATGGATTTGCCAAGGTGACACAAGAGGTATGTAGCTTGAAATATCGAAAGCGATAGTGCCCCATCGGCAACAGACACCTACGCATCGAACGCGGCCACTTGCTGGATAGCCATCGCAACGACGTTGCAGCCAGGATACTTGGGACAGTGGGGGCTGCTACGGAATTTCAACTGCGGTGCAGCGTTTACAAGAAGTCGTGGTATCCTTCGGCATTGTGGTTGACAGCGAGACTGCCACTTCGTGTGTCTACTGATGTGCCCATAAGGCTTCGTAATTCACCGATGGCATGTGGATGTTCAGCAGGTTACACAAGAAAACTATCGCTGACTTTGACAATCATCCTCAATGGTTTCTACCACAATATTTACAGCGAAGCTGTATATGGCTAGTTTCCGGCGGATCGATGTTCGTAGACCAAAAATCTCGAAGATATGCAATACCGGGCCGACTCGCGTTGGAGGTGAAGCACGCTTCAAGTACCCTGCCAACTTGCAAAAATAATTTTAATATATTTCGTCCCAATACTACCCGTATCAGATATTAATCTGATAACGACAAATACTACACTTTGACCCACGTCGGCCATGTCTACGTCCGCACCATACACGTGTACGCCATCCCACGTATTCAAGCCAGTGCCTACCAATCTGAGTGTCTTCGGTCTCCTGACATCATGCTCTACGTATGCTCCTTTCCTCAGTTCTGCTCTGACTGTGGAATGGTTAGGCCGCGTGTTGTACGATCTGAAGAAGAACAGCGTGCCTACCAAGAACGACGGCATGAACAAAAAAGGGAATGGGCGCGGCGGTGGCGGAAGGAGACCACCGACTATGAGCGGGCCGTGGACGCCAAGCGTAAGCGTGCTGCCCGCCAGGACCGCGAGGCGAAAAGAAATAGGAACCGTCCATGTTGCCCCGATCCCGCAAACTTGGAACGTTTCACCGGAGCAACGGTCAATCACTATATACACAGCTTAGCTGGTCATCCACCTTCACAGAGTGGAAAGGCAGGGAATTTTTTATCACTATCCTCCTCCTCCGCCAGTATGACTCAGCATCATCGTCAATCAATATAACTTAATCATTCATTATATTCTATTGTGAGCTTCTCCAATTGCGTTTTTATAAGCACTTTAGCTCTTACTGAGCGCTGTGCAGCACGCGTGGTAGTACGCTACAGACATTATAAGACATTTGGCAGTGGTGTCCAAGCCTTTTTGTATAGCGGAGCTGCTTAAGCTCTTGGTTAGGCCGCGTAGTGCGAACAAAAACTGTGTGACGATCCTGGAGGTACTGCAGAAAGGGTCCAAGCGAAAGGGCACGTACCCCTGTGAACTAGCGAAGCAGTTTAAGCTCGAGGATGATCCATCGAGTATATGCCGCAAAACCTCCGCCTGGCGATGACGTCACCATGCGTCGCCTAGCAACGCTTCGCTGACCACGCCGAGCCTCGCCACAGCTGCGTGAGCCGTAACGTCATCGCTCGCGCTGCATCGCTTCGCCTTAGCTTTGCCGAGCCATGAGGTCACCGCGCCTTGCGGAGTGATTGCCGCAGCTGCCCAGAGGCGGAGCTAAGCCATGACGTCACTGCGCCGACCCAGGGGATATATAGCTCCGCGTCGCCGCCGCGGCGACACAAAAGCCCTGCCGTCTCGGCGCCGAGCATATCGCCGCGAAGATGGGGCGGCCGAAGAAGAGCGTCACTCCCGAATCAGAGCACGCGCAGCGCGAAAGCCGCCGCGCCGCTACTCGCGAGTGAGTCAGACGACTTCGATCCGATACCGAGTATCGCGCCGCCGAAGCAGCGGGGAAACGTGGGCGATTCGCAGAAGATCCGGATTACGAGCCCGCGAAACCGAGCAAAAGCGTTTGAGAGTCCAGAAGCCTCCAGATACTTTAATGACCGAGTTTTCGTTGCTCCTTGGGCTGTCGATGATTCCAGGGTGATTTTGCGTAAAACGTGGCCGAGTCTCGAATCATAACCTTGAAAAACTTGGCCGAACCGAGATAAAGCTAGGTGGGGTCGCCATCTTCGCTGTTTGCCCTGTCTTCGCATTACTAATGTGAAGCTGCCCCTAATTTTTTTCTAGTGGTTTGCGCTAGGGAAAAGCAGACAACATCAAAACCACTACAGGGGTGCTGACGGCTGTAGTTTCGCCGTGGAACGTAACATACTATGCCAGACGTAGGCGAAGAAACAAAACGCGAATTTGTTAGACACCAACAGTAAGTTGGTAGAAGCAGTCACAGATGGCGGCAGATTGTTTCTAAACAAGGTCAGAGAGTTTGACTTGTAGCTTGAAGTTTCAAGTTTACAGATTTGAATAGGGAGTGTTTTCGGACGCCACATCTCTGGAACGAGGACCACCTTCCAGATAGGGGAAGAGTGAAAGAAAATATTTTATTGGTATTGGAAATGTTTGCCTGGCCATATGCCTACCGCATGCTACTCCCGATGTAAAGGTGATGCATGGAATGACCTACTCATACAACCCCCATTTGACAAGTACGATGTATATGGCCTAGGCACTCGGAACACACATAAAATATTTGCACAATCAAGAGTTACAGAATAAAAACAAACGACATGAGCGCAATATAGACAATCAAACCAAAGTATAAGGAAATAAGATAATATAAAGTAAGGAAATTTTTTTTCTGGTGCAGTACATAAATTCTCCTTTTTTGTTTTCGCGTGTTTTTCGCTTACATTGTAGTTAACCTAGTTTCAATAAAAACGTTAATGACAATCACAATTGCAGGACTAGAGCAATAAAAGGAAACAGTTACTTTCAGAATAGATCAGGAAGTTGCGGACGGAGACAAACGTGGTCGCCCGAACACTGCGTTAATCTTCGTCTTCCTCTCTTTTGACACACCGTCCTTCTGTCCACCCTTACACATTCCCCCTCCCCCCAAAAGAGCGCGCGCAACAAGTATCATGAGAGCGAGCAAGGAGATGACAAATAAAAATATGAGAAAAGGTGCACCTATTTCAATGTTGTGGCTTTAAACTCAATTCAACTTCCGAGAAATGTGCGGCAGTCCGGTGACGTCCAGCAGAGCTCTGGTGGGCGAGCCTGACTATTGCGCTCCGGACGACGTCTACATGCGCCATAGCACGTGATCATTGATGGGATTACATGTTTAGTTTTTGATGTGACTAAGTAATATTCGAGTGCCTTGAAGCAGCGGGAACTGTGGTTGCACTTGAGGCTAGCACATGTGGACCGAAGATTACATGCTGTGAGCTCTCTTTGGCAGATTTCTCTGACGAGAGAGGGTGCCTCTCTCGTCAGAGAAATCTGCCAAAGAGAGCTCACAGCATGTAATCTTCGCAAGTCTTCATGCGAACGCTGCGTTTGCATGAAGTCGACTCGTTTCTGGTGGTTGGACGTGTGCGTTTTCTGAAACGAGTGCTCGTTGCACGAAGTTTTTCAGGTCATATTTATGTTGCTTTTTTATGCCAGAAGATCGTACCTGTCCTTCTGGCCGTTGCTTGCGCTGTTTTCGCATTTGTCGTTTTAGGTGCTGTCTTGATTGTTGACATTGAAGACGACCTTGACGATGTTCATTCCTAGGTAAACGACATACTGGCCGAGTTGTTGTTCAGTTCATTTGGCTAGTGCTTAGATGTCCTTTGTGTTTTGTCTGCTTTTATGATGGCACTCTTTTTCGGTGTCGTCGTCGTCTGTGTCGGATTCTTCCTTGCGAACTTGCTCTTGAAGTTGCTGGGACCACGCTTTCTGCTGCGGGTTTTCTGATGGTGAAGTTCACGTCTGAGTTTCTTGAGAAGCCACTTCTAAGACTGCCATCCATGTGACGTCGTGCTGAGCGGATATTTTTGTTTGTTGGCAATGTGTGACATCTAGTGGCCCCGATGCTTCTGCAATGTCAGGTGTTTGTTGAGGGCTTGCATGCGCAAAAGTGCTCGAAATACGCAAAGCAGCTTGAAGTGTAAGCTGTTCATCCGCTACTGATGAAAGTGTATTGTATTCCTGTTCAAGAGAGCACGCGTTCGTAGTGGTTTCCTTCTGACCTATTGTCGGGTAGCAAGTCGAATTCGCTTGACCAGAATAAATAACAGTTGCACTTGAGATGCGACGTTGTCTTAAAGCCGTGATAGTCTCACGTGACGCGAAACCTGGTGGTGGGCTATGCGTACAAGACAACGGTGTGAACGCGTCAGATGGTTCAGGGACATGATTCCTGCGGCGTGTCGATAGCGTAGATGGTGAAGATGGCTCTGTGGTAGTCATCATTCTAGGCGTGCGCTTGCGCGTCGTATTCTCGCGAAGATCATGACATGAGAAACTCATCGATGATCTCCTCATACGTGACCTTGTTTGGCACTGATGATGATTACTAAGTGGAGGCTGCGGATGACTGCGGCGACCTAGCTGAAATGTCTCTAGCTGTTGGAATATGGAGTACTCTACAACGTATACGGGAAATCGACTGATCATCTCTTGTTTGATTTTTTCCAACGATTCGTTGTTTCCAAAGATGCGAGTGACGTAGAAAGGAAATGTCTAGCCCTTGACGTAATCATTAAAGTTTGTGACAATATCCCGTTCCGACCATGATGCAGCGGATCTCTGAAGCTCGAAGAGGCGGAACCAATCTTCCACGGGCCCATCGTCCACTGATCCGGTGTACTTGGGTCTGTCCAAGGCTTGCGGTGATGCGGTCATGATACTGGTCGATGTCGGTGGGGGAGCTGTGCGCTAGTAGTTCACAGCGTGGCGTGCAAGACTTCCATGTTGATGTGCGGCTGATGAGGTAGCTGCCCGGTCTTAATCCTGTCGACTTGTGTGACTTGAGCAGGGGGTTGCGAACAGAGACAAATATGGTCGCCCGACCACTGCTTTAATCTTCGCCTTCCGCTCTTTTGACACACCGTCCTTCTGTCCACCCTTACATATATATACGGTCATATTGTCGAACGTTTACTTTAGCAATAGATCAATAACTTTCGTTTTCTGGCAAAAAATAATCTATACGTGATCAAAATATGCAACTAGTCATTCCACGAAGCATTTAAATTAGACATGTCTATGAAATAAAATGATGATGATGATGATGATTTATTGGCATCCCCTTTGAAACGGGGTGGCGACAAATAGTCACCTAGCCTGCTTGATTTAATCAGGTATACTACACATGTTCTTTATCTAGCATTTTTGTATACCTCTCATTATCTTTCTTTTTCAAAACTTTAGCTTGTACCGCTGCCTATGATTTTAAGAGATCAGGTCGTATCCATCTTTTCCCTGCTTTTTTTCCACCAGTACTCTAATCGTTTCTTGCTGGTCTCTACGGCTGATCTGTTTATGTTTCCTTCCACTTTAAACCCAAGCGCTTCTGGGAGTTGCACGTTACCTACGGTTCTCGCTGGATGGATCCCGTCGCATTCCATTAGGATGTGCTGAGTGGTCTCTGGATCTTTACTGCAGCATACACATGTCTCATCTAGTTCCGAATATTTGTTCCGATATGTTTTCGTCCTTAGGCAACCGGCTCGAGCCTCAAATAGCAAGGCACTGCCCTTTGTGTTATCGTACAGATTTTCCCTTCTAATTTCTTTCTTCTCATTCTTGTAAATCTCCATTGTCCTTTTCGTTTCCATTCTTTGCATCCAATTCACGGTCTCTATTTCTCTCACTTTCTTTCTGATGACCCCTGGTTGTCTATTTACAGTTTCGATTATCCTGTACTTGGTTGCCAACTTCCTTGACCTCTTCCTCCATTCTGTGTCCACGCTTTTCATGTAGAGATACTTGTGCACTTTAGCCGCCCATTTATTTTCATCCATGTTCCTGAGCCTTTCTTCAAAACTAATTTTGCTTTGTGCTTCTCTGACTTCTTCCATTGACTGTGGCGCAAAATGGAAGCCTGACGATATGTTTAAAAGAGGCCCAACCCATGTCTCCATGCACTGCCTCATTTGTCGTATTACCGTGTGCCCCCAAAGCCAACCGGCCTACTGATCTTTGGTTAACTTCCAAACCCGCCAATATATCCGATTTTAAGCATATAATGGCATTTGCGAATGTTAGCGCTGGCACCATTACTCCTTTCCAGATTCCACGCACCACCTCATACTTATTGTGGCCCCACAGTGCTCTGTGTTTCATTAATGCTGCATTCCGCTTCCCCTTTATTTTCAGATTATCTTGGTGGTTGCTTGAGTAATTCTTTCCTTCGTTTATGTGTACGCCGAGGTACTTATATTGCTTCACTATGGGTATTACTTGCTGTTGAATTGACACCACGAAGTTACTCGTGTGTTCATTAAAGATCATAATCCCTGATTTCTCTGTGCTAAACTTAAGGCCTAGATTTGTCGCTGCGTTCCCACAGATATTCGGAAGTATCTGTAAATCTTTTTTATTGTCCGCTAGTAGCACAATGTCGTCTGCGTACATCAATCCAGGGACCTTCTGTTGCACCATTTGTCCATTACGCATGTAGGATAAATCAAAACCTAATTCGCTGTTTTCCAGTCGTCTTTCTATGCCCTTGACGTAAAGCGTGAACAACAATGGTGACAGAGGGCATCCTTGCTTCAATCCTTGGTGAATTCCCACCATTTCATTTCCTTCTCGGCCTTCCCATGCCACTTGTACTTGGTTGTCTCGATATATCTCCCTCAGCAGCTCCACGAAATCGTCATCTATGCCTTCGTATTGAAGAATATCCCACAACAATTCCCTGTCTACGTTGTCATAAGCTCCTTTAATATCTAGAAATGCTACCCATAAAGGTCTTTTCTGAGCTACTGAAATCTCTATGCACTGAGTTAGTACAAACATATTGTCTTCTAAGCGTCTGCCTGGCCTGAACCCATTCTGTAGTTCCCCCAATACACCAATCATCAACAATCAGTGCGCCCCTAGCGGCCGCGAGTTAAAACAGGTGTGCTTTTTATGAGAAAGCAGCGCTTTTGACAAAAAAAAATAATCACGGAAGCCATTCTTTAAACAGGACTGGGGGAAATATGTTTTCCCAAAACCTTTGCGCGTATCTATAGGCCATACACACGCCAAGCCCCACATTCCACATAGGCGGTATCGTTTTTCACGGCCAAAAACTCGTTCCAAATTGCGTGGGAGCATTGAATTGGTGTCCATTGGAATGCTCAAAAGGTGTTACAACGCCCAACGTAGGACGCCACTTTCAGCTTGTTGCAGCAGCGTGTCTTGAAGCAACGAAATAGTTGTTCCAAACTCAGTTTGTCCATAATATAGCAGCAAAATGAAACGCAAAATTGCACATATAAGCCGTTTTGTTGCAGCGCCGCATTCATCGGGCCACAGCCACTCGGCTATTGCCAGATGACGCTGCCATGAAATTCGCTTATGCCATCAAGGCTAGTTCGTTCGCTCTACTCAGACACGCGACATATGATTCGTCTTTCGCCAACCTTATCTCGTTTGAGTTATTCGCTGCACGTTATTCTATGTTTCACTGGCTGCGTCAGCGCGGGAATTACGAATATTGAGGCTCAGGGTGGGCCGCGTTGTGGTGGAGCGGCCAAGATCCACTCATGTGTCTTATTCCTGGATATGCATTGGGTCAACAACTTCACCTTTTCTGCCACTTGTGGATAGGAGGCTTAAGCATCAATTTTTAATGTCTGTGCCGTCACTCAATAAAATATTATTGTCTATTCAAAAGTATGAAATCCATGGCTAACCATTACTCTAGATGCCCTGTGATACAGGCTACATATCTAAAGTCATAAACAGCTTCTGGCGTCTCAAGCGTAGACGGAGAATTAGTCAGTCAGTTGAGGACCAAATACTGAGCTCCTGTTGTCGGTCGAAGGATAAATAGTTGATAGATAATCAACAGACCCAATGAATTGCAGAATTGTGTGCTATGCTGCAATAATGGGCACGTTAGCTTTTCTTTTTACACAATCAGTATTACATTTAGGTTTGTGCGTGTTATACTGCCCTAATAAGCAACAGGGAGGAAGTGACTGGATAAGGCTACAGCAAATTGTTCAGCTAAGTCGACTCGAGAAACGTAAATCTTTATTTGAGCTCGAGCTTTTTAACCGCGTGTGATTAGCATGATTTGTCCAGTTTAAGTTTTCTGTGATTATGACGCCACCTGCACTGCGTACTATTCAGTAAGAACACATTCACTCTGTCCACGTACAGTACTATTTCAGGGGTGTGCTATACTTTCCTGATATAATTTATATAAAGAAGAAAAAGTAAAGGTCTCAGAGGTAATCATGTGCGTATTACTCCATAAATGGAAGAGACCACGCTTACAATAGTGCAAATTGTGTTGAAGGTAAATTTGTTATTTGTTACACGCATTTGTGTGCAAAATCACTCTTGAGTCGAATCACTCCGGCTCAATGAGACCGACCACGGTTGAGTAGTACCTTGGTGGGTCAGAGTCCGAGTGAGGCGCGGCTGAGAAGAACTTTGGTGAATCTGAGTCCGAATGAGTCATAAGCAAAAACTATAATTTGTGAGTGGTTTAAGGACAACACTCTACGTGTCGTAGAACTACAGCTATAGCACCGGAGTAGTTCGCAGTTGCTTGCATCGCACACCTTTTTCAAGTCTGGTAGTAGACCCGCCGGGGTGGCTCAGTCAGCTAAGGCGTTGCGCTGCTGAGCCCGAGGTCGCGGGATCGAATCCCGGCCCCGGCGGCCGCATTTCGATGGAGGTGAAATGCAAAAACGCCCGTGTGCTTGCGTTGTAGTGCACGTTAAAGAACCCCAGGTGGTCAAAATTATTCCGGAGCCCTCCACTACGGCGTGCCTCATAATCAGAACTGGTTTTGGCACGTAAAACCCCAGAAAGAAGAAGAAGTCTGGTAGTAGTTAGTCTGAGTGTTATTAACACATTTTCAATATTGTCTACGGTTTTGTGTTTTGTTATATTCATAACCATTTCACGGCATTGACATTTTTAGAAGCTGTTCTGGCGTTTTATGGTAGCTGACATTGCCGTAAGATAAGAGAAAAGGTAAGTAATGATCACGTTATCGGCCATTGATGAGAATACTTATGGAAGTGAAATTCAGGGGTAACAGTTAAGATTACTCACTTCCGCTTTTGTGAACGACGCACTATCACAGCTTTTAACCATCATGCTTTTAACTCTTTTCAAACGTCAAATTACATACTTAGGAAGCACAGGAGGCTGCTACATCAGATATGACTTTTACTGCTATCTTCTGATGAAGTCAACACCACTGTAACAACTGTTTCATAGCAGTGCAATCTACTTTGCTATTACGTAACGTATTAACCAGTTCGAAAAATACTGTTATTGACGTGTGATGAACCAAGTATCGCGCGCGTTCCGCGTCTGTACTCTACTATACATTGTGCATTCTTATTAGCACAGACATTTAGGAAGTGATAATTGAATTTGCTGGAGAAAAAGGAGCCACTAAAAGGCAATACCCTCAATGTAGATTGGATTGTTTAGGTTTGTGTCGTAACAAGGTAAAAGAGTTGCCAAACTTGCTCTGGAGTGTATTTATGGGGGAAAGAATGCCTGAGCGTAGCAGTCCCGTTTTGCTTCTGTTATGTGAGAGCTAGCTGTTTTCTCCTGTTTTGTTTTTCGTACGCCATAAGTAGGTATATATATATATATATATATATATATATACATTGCAAAACTCTAAAACAGACTTTTACCAGCAATTCTTTTTGAATTTGTATTACACTGAATCCGTGAAGGGGTAGCCTTTTGTACTTAATACAGTTTTACGAAAGATATTTTAACAGTGGCTAGGGTCAATTTCAATATACACCTAAGTCCAGCCGAGCTGGAGTCCTAAAACGTACAGAGCTGACAGAACAATGCCGCATTAGTCTTCTTTTATGCGTTGATTGAGTGCGGTGAAGGACAAAGAACTAAAGATGATCCCTAAAACCATAAGCTAGTACTCCTAAGCCCAAGTCGTAACATAAAACGTTCGCAAAACACATGTTGGTATCGGCTTCTGGATATTAAGATAGCCAATTGTTAGCACCGTGGCAATGATTTCACGATTTTAACTATAATGATGACATCAAACAGGTCTCAAGAAGTTGGGCTACCAGATTGAAAAACCTTTAATTTCCCCAAATATAACGACCGACTGAAGTACATGCTGTATACGTTTAAATACTTTTTTTAGAGGTGGTGCATGAGATAGCCAGATGGAGCTCATTACATCAAGGACGGTTGAAATTCAAAATTTTATCATCAGTATGCACAGAAGACAACTTTCTAAAATAAAAATAAGAATTGATAGAAACAGAGTGAGGGACTACATCTTCTTTTGTTACTTGTACAGTTATTCATTCAACTAGTTTTAGTGCACTTAGACAATCAGCGAACAATGCTTCAGTACACGCTAGAACAACATAATTTACACTATAGCGCTAATGTACGTAAAAGCTGGCATTGTGAGCCTAATCTTTCCTTCTACGGTCTTGCATTAATGGAGAGGGAATAAGGAACCCCAGTTGCTTTCTGCACTAGTTATAGCCCATCAAGATAGCTCAACAATTTAGTATTTGTGCCTGTATTGTAGTCTCATATACAATCCCACCCACTGTGGGAATCGATGTAAGCGAAGGTTTGATGAGACGACAAGGCAAAACGTAGCACCTCGATAAAAAACGCGCAGTGGTTTTCGGCCGAAGAACGCGTCCCGTAACTCGCCCGAAGCGGTCATCAGCCGCGACGACGCACAAAAAGCAACAGTAAGTTCTATTCCGGGGCGATATTCTCGAGCGATCACTTCCGGTGATACATCATATTCGAGGGATTTCGCGTCTCTACGTCGCACACGTCGAAGTAGACGAATGAAAGCGTTTCTGGTACAGCGCCAGAAACACGGTCAGCTGTAACCGCATGCTGCGTCGTTCGCGAGCGAGAACGCGAGGGTAAGATGCGGCGGCAAACGCCCGCCTGGCTACCCACGCAAGGCGAACGTTTACAGCGCGCACGAAGGATGACCGAGCCAGAAGGAGAGACGCGCGCTCACCTGCACCCCCCTTTCGCGCGCTTGATCACGTTACAAACTGGGATGGGAAACTAGCGACGGGAGGGAATCAGGACAGGAGAGACAGGAAGGGCTGCGCTTCAACCAAGTAGCAATAGCTTCTGCTTGAAGAGACATCCTGGCCACGGCTACGACCACAACACGTCTAACCGTGGAGCAGTTGGAAAAGAAAACTTCGCTTAATTTAATGACCATTTTGGCTATACGGAACGTCAGTCGTGTGACTCGAGGATGCACTTGTCCCCAAACTAGCATGTCCGCTGTAGTGACCCTGCGTGTAATATTATCCAGATCATATTCACTTCTAATGAAGGACCTGCGTACTATTACATTTTCCCCTTCTTGCTAAGAATTTCGTTATCCCATCACAATGGCTGTGTTAGTGTGTTAAGTAAAGAAAATGCTCATTGCTAGAAGGAAAATCTGACGTGCTCTCTATTAGCTCTTTTGCTCACTCTTGCCACTTTCGTTTTCCTGGAGAGAAATATCAGCATGATTGGAGTTCTTTGCTCGTGTTCAGCAGGCGGTGGATTGAGGTGGATAGTCTCAATATTCTCCTCAGCCAGTGTGGTCAGGTTGAGATGCATTTCCAGCTCATTTGCCGTATATATCCTCCTGAGACCCGAACACAACTATGTGATATAATCACTCTGCAAGGTGTTTTAATATTGCCTAGAGTTATGTTATGAACTTGAAAAACAACTTTTAAAAATTTCAATACCATGGTAAGATGCCAAAAACTGCGTCTCCATATACGTGAACACCTCCTGATCTCATGTTTGTTATGGTAAAAACTGCATTTCATGGCTTAAACGCGAAGATGAAGATGGGAATACGTATAGCACATTGTCATGTTGCTGGCGCGTCCGGTACTGTTCATGAAATCTCAGTGATTTCGAAACACACCCCAAGTTTGCTTTCGGCCGTCTGGAACGACACAGAGGTCTAGATCAATTGAGTGTCAAATTCATCGAAAGCCGATGGCAATAATATGAGTAAATAACTTCTTTACAGTCACACATGCACCGTACTTTAAACTCAGAATGAATATTTTGCGTAACCACTTGAGAGTAACTTATAAAAAATATGGAAGGCAATGTGCAGTGTATTCTACAAGGGGTCTTAGGAGGATATGACGTTCGCATTTTCCTGAAAGAATACTCCGTTGATTTTGAAGCTTAACCTCCCTCATTATTTTCACTTGTCCACTTAATCATTAATTTTTTTAGAGTTCCCATTTTGTAGCAGAATTGCTACACGTGTAGTAAGTGTTTTAATGCCTGTGATTTCGTTGTCTTAAGCCGACAACCATCCCAGAACTTCATCATATTAGCCATATATATAAAGTCCCTATATTTATAAAAGTAGCGCCATTCTTAGATCTTGCCGCCACCGCGCTCACCCCGGCGCTTCCTCCTCGCCCTCTCTTAGCCGCCTCCTGTCGCCCCAGCCTCCTCCGCTCCCCCATTGGCCAATCCGTGTCACGTGGAAATTCGCGTCGCGCTTTTGTATATTTTTTTCTTTCCAGCGCGCTCCGACTGCCATTCTCGGGCCTGTGCGACGAAAGTGCTGTACGCACAAACGGATCAAACGTGTTAGGGACAAGAACTTCGTTGTGATGGCATGCTGCTGCGCCTTAAGTTGCCGCAACCGACAAGGCGAGGGCAAAAGGCTTTTTTTGTTTACCATCCGGCGTGCGCAAACGCTTGCTGCACTCTTGATATTTGCGCCGTCTCGCATCGTCGCGTTGCTACTTCCAAAACGGCCTTATTAAGACCAGTTACTGACTGACGAAGCAAAATCGCGCCTCAAAAACGTCTCCGCAGGGCGCGATCGAAGTTTTCCTCGGATTTCCTCTGGTAGCCCGTTAGCTGTCGTCTGCCACGGCAGGCCCGACGCAGGCGGCGCCACTGTCGATATCGCGCCTCGATCGCGCTGGTCGCGCCGAGCGCGATAGTGGAACGGAGGAGGAGGGAAGTGGATGGCGCTACTTTTATAAATATAGGGGCTTTACATATATAGGGTTTGTGGCGACACACTGCGCTGAAACCGGCGCAGCCTCCGCCTCGCCACTTTCTAGCCTGGCGTGACGCGGCTGCATGCTGCACCACGCCTCAGATAAGGGACAGTGCCACTGCAGCGTCACCGCAGGCTTACGTCACCGACGGTGGATATAAACCCAAGCTGCCAAGCTCGAAAGATCCTTCCTTCGCTAACCGTTCGAGCGCAGCGGCGGTATGCTCGCCCCGCCGCTGATACTACGCTAATAAACAGTCGTTATGTTTCATGTTGGGATGCGCCCTTCCATCGACACGACATCCCACAGGTTTAAATTTTTCTCCGCTTAGAACGGTCTTGTTTAGTTCCCAGACCGCAGTGGTCTTTTCTTCTCGCTGGCAGCAGTGCATTTAATTTCTTGACGATGGCTGACGGCTAACTCGCGGTTGTGCTAGTTGCGTGCAAGTTCTCGGACAGCGGTTGAGCCACTGTGCTTTTGGAAGAGCTGAGAAAGTGAAGCCCCTCGCAAGCGAAGCGCCGCTTTGCCTCTAAGATTGGCGCAGGGCGAGAACGTCGCCTCGAGTACAAGAGAGAAATGCAGCGCTGCCACTCACCGACGCCGGCACTCCAAGGGTGAAGACGAGTTTCAGTCGAAACATGTGAGGCTCGATGACGAAAACTCAATTGAAACGTCAAAATGCGCGATTTTTACACGTGATCTAAACATATTAGATCAGTTGTAAGGCAGGACAGGAAAAATAAATGGCCAGAACCGTAAGTGATTGGGATAGGGAACCCATACATATAGCGTCTGCATGTATACGCTGGATTTGCCCGTGGTGTGAGATTTTTTTGTAAACTCATGCTGTGAATTGATAAAGGGAGTGTACCATCCTGCGAGACAGAAAAAATACTGATCAGATGCCATCGAACCATGGGACGTGCTACTGCTGCCGCTGCCGAATGCAAATACGTGGCATAGGTTGCGGCGACTACCAAAGTTATTTCGATGGTGTTGGCACCAACTGTCAGCGTAATGTCAATCAGTCAGTCATTGAATTAAGCAGACTGAAGCCCATGCGCAGCCGTGAATGGGCTGTGAAGAAACAAATCCTGGTGGCAGGTACCACATCTTTGTACATGACAGTAAAGACTGTTTACTGATGAGTATCAAGCAGTTGTCCATGGCTTTAAGAAACTACGTTTAAACGACTTCAAGCAGTGTTTCTTAAGAGACTGTCATAGCGGAACGCATGCTTGTTTCAACATTAGGACGCTTGTTGCGCCGGTCGAACGACCCTCCACTGAACGAAATGTCTCCTGGTTTTAGTTTACGAAATATCGTTGGCCGAATGGAACCATACGATTTCGCCAAATGGCCGCAGCAATACAATCGATGTGTGTAAGTCTAAGTTCAGGCGCAGTGCTCTAGTGGAGCAGTGTTAAAAGGGCGATCAGCTCATCGGTCTCAATTAATCTCGCGTGATCGACGTCGCGACTAATCCATAAAGATCTTACTCGAATTATGACGCATTCAGAACATACTAGGAAATATCAATACACAGTTTTAGGTTAGGGGACCCCACCAGCTTGCGCCACGAAAAAACCCAAAGTCCAAACAGATCGCAAGCGCTTAAAGTCGCTGTCTCTGTGACCACCCGAATAATCACACTTGAAGAAGACGCCAAACTATAATCTCAAAACGTTGCCACTATATCTGTAATGAACTTGGCTGGAAAAGCGTTCGCCATCTTTAGTCTCAGCCAGCCAGACAAGTATCTGTCGAATATGCCTACCTTTAGTAAAAACAGCTGCTTACTTACCGGACTGAAGCTGTAAGTCTTGTTTCAATGTGGCTATATTCTTGTGGAAAGGCCCCCTGATGAAATCTATGCAGTATCAAAGTTCGCGACTACATTTAGAAGCATGCACCAAGCGATAAATAAACAGGTCGAATACACAGAACGTAACTCTTAAGTTCTTTATCCTTTGCTGCAGAACAGATAAAAATGAAGTAGACGAGCTACTTTTTCGCTAAATCTCTCCACAGCAACTGATTTATAACAAAATGAAATTAATTAAATTATGAGGTTTTTTGTGCCAAAACCACGATCTGATTATGAGGCACGCCGTAGTGGGGGACTCCGGAGATTTTGGACTATACCTCGGTTTATTTAACGTGCACCTAAAAAGTACACGGGTGTTTTCGCATTTCGCCCCCATCGAAATGCGGCCACCATGGCCGGGATTTCATCCCGCGACCTCGTGCTTAGCAGCCCAACACCATAGCCACTAAGCAACCACGGCGAGTTTATAGCCGAACAGGAGACATCTTGCGAGGTATGTTCAGTGCAATAGTATCTCAAACCTCTGGTTATCAGAATTCATTAAGCACATATTCAAATAAAATGCAAGCTATTATGGCGAAAAATTCTACATGTTATGATCTCCTAGGTCTGCCCTTGCGAGACATGTGAAGCAGCGAAAGTGGAGAGTTTTGAGGTATTGAGCGTATAAATCAGTGTACGGCGAAGAAGATAGGTAGATCGCAGACACATCATTAAAATAAATTACCACCAAAATCTTAGACAGCCGGTGAGTCTGTGTTTCTGTTACACATGCGTATTAAGGCTAACGACTTTTAGAACACGTTTGCCTAAGTCAAAATACCGGGTATTCAAAATTAAGCTTTACGGAATTTTTGAAAATCGCCTGTGGTAGGTAGCCTAATTCTTGTCGTTGAGCTGGGTACTCGAAGAGGCGGACATTAGTAGCACGAGAAATCGAAACAGATATTCAACTAATTAGCAAAAATTGACTAATAAACTTCTTAGTTAATTACTTTACGACACATAGCAATTTACGAATTGTAGCCGGTGAGTTTGCAAGACGCATTCACTTGAAGTGAATTTCCAGGATGACACCAGTTTCGAGATATTATTTCCCAAAGTGTGGGATGAAATACATGGGCGTTCCAGTTACTTTTGTGCTTCAATGTATAAAACAGCATTTTGGTAAAAACGTTAGTGGAACAACAATGAATCTTTAGGGCGAGTTTGATGGTACATATCTCAAACTGGTGTCATTCTGGAAATTCATTTCAAGCTCATCGGCTGCATTTCGTAAATTGCAATATGTGTCGTACAATAATCAACTAAGAAGTTAATTAGTGAATTTTTGTTAATTAGTTGCATATGTGTGTCGATTTCTTGTGCTACTAATGTGCGCCTCATCGAATAATCCAGCACAACGATAAGAATTATGCTACTTGTCACAGGCGATTTTTAAAAATTGCGTAAAGCTTAAAAATTAACACCCTGTACATGCGTAACACTGTTGTCGTCGTTCGCGCATTACGAAAGGAAGCATACGTTGCAGATTGCCGTGATGCTCTACATCACGTGTAAAAAAAAAAAAAAAAAACAACGTTCGGGGTCAATTGAAAGGCCTGATTTCCGCAAACCAAGGCAGACAAGCCTTGCGCAAGTATTGGAAGTAATGGCCCTTCAAATTGGGCGTATAGAGCGTTCCGTTTCGCTAAAGGTTCTCGGTGTAATGAACAATACATGAGGTTGAAGAACGCGTGGAAGAGACGTAGCCACACAGTGTTTTTCTCGCGGAATCCTTGCTGGGGAAGTGCATCAGCCACGCGCGAAGCGCGGCTCCTGATGAAGAATGTGCCGACCTCGGATCACGCATGTGTGTAAGCCTCGGTGGCAACGGCCGTGTTTTGCTGCTGAGTTAATTATTTTTGGATTGTTTCTTTGCAGTGGCTTCGAGAGTCAGAAGGAGGCGCACGTGTGCGTCGTATAACTTTACCGTCGCTTACGGATGACGAGGCTATATAGAAAAAAATTTACGTTGCAGCGAGAGTTCTCCGTGTCGTTTCTTGCTCCTCGGCGTGACCTCAGCGGTGTTCCTCACTATGTAAGTGTATATTTTACCACATATTAACTCCATACTTGACAACATGTTCTAAGTTAGCCTAAACCTGTTTTAAAATCGTGCAATCCGCGCTTCATAATAATGTGCGCCATGTTTTGAAGGCTAGTCAATGGCTGTCGATGCTCTTTGCTTGCGTAATTTATTGAGCTATCGGTATATTCAGTCGCCAGTAACAAGAAAGCCGGATTTTGTAATGCTACAATAGGGTTGGTTCGACTTCATCATACTACTGCAAGGTACGTTCACAGATAAGAGATTTTTTTTTCTTTCGATACTTGAACTGAAGTACAATGATGTTGGCAGCCAGGCACCCTAATCACATGAAATAGGATCCGCCATATAGAACTTGCTTTTGAAAGAGCGAAAGTATTGTTATATTATAACAAGAAGATGTGCTTCAAGGTGAACTAGTGTCAAGTAATCAGTGGTTACTTGTTGCTCAAATGGCTTCAGAACACCACTTCAGAAAGATTTTATAACAACAACAATAACCCCATCATGTTTTTACAGGTATCCATAGAAAAACTTTTGAACGATGAGATGTTTCTACGAATCCTAGCGGGGAGAATCGTTAGGAATTCATAGTCTAACAAAAGCCACTGAGAAACCAGCAAAAGCTACTGCAGAATGCAACGGTTATTCAACAATACTTCAACGAATGCAGTTTCAAATCTAATAAACAAAGCAGTCCAGCTAAGCCATCTTGGTCGCTTATCCAACGAGAGAGTATAATAAACATTTGGTCGACTGGATGCCGTCGCTTCCTTGCTGGTGTCCTCGTGACGCCTACAAGGATATCGAATTCCTAGGAGGCCAAGTTCGCGTCGCCGTAGCTAGAAACTCAAGACATTTCGTTCAGCGTCATCTTCCACGGCGCATTCCACCGCGTCCTTCTCTACCACTGGACTAATACCGGAAATTCGAAATTCCCTCCCGTAACTTAATAAATTTAGGTTATTCTTTGCGTCCAAATTAATTTGTGAACTAAGTGGAGACACAGCAACAAAAATAACGTGACCGTGCCAGCCACCAAACAAACGAACTTACCCTCAGCTTGCATAGCGGAAAACTTGATCTGCGGTAGCCGGGAGAGAGAAATGCTGTCTTTAATGGAAAATTGCAGATGTTTGCCTGGCTAATGGCATGACATACTACTCCAGATGTTGGGTGAGAAATATGATTTACACACAGAAACGGCACAGACACGCACAGACACGCACAGACACGCACATACACTCAAACTGTTCATAAAGACTCATTAAAGCCTTTAGTTTTCAAAAAAATATCACAAGATCTTTCCGTAATTGAAACTGCTTAATCACCGATGACTGAATTGATTCTGGTGCGGGAATGTTTAATTAATAGACGTTAGATTTCGTAACTGCGCTTAATACTACGGCTCACATTGCTGACGCGCTGTTTGAAGTACATGAAAGCAGACCTTCTAATCGATGTACTCATATTGGTAGTATTAACTCGCAATTCATAGTACCATTCTCAAAGGATTCTTGTTTGCGCAAAATCTGACTATAACATTGTGCAATTTCCGCGCCGTGTTCTTGTGGACGAGGACATAGACCAAGTGCTGCTGAACTTCCCCATGTAGGATCCGCAAAGGCAACCGCTGTGCTTCCCACTTAGGGCTTTGGGAATCATCCATTGTCCCTTGGGACAATATTTGGACCATGGGCCGTGAAAGAACACCCTTCAGCTCAGTGAAGGACCTTTTTATAAGTACGAACATGTGCTCGAATACATACTAGGGAAGATTTTGTGAAGTGACTGTCCTTCGTTGTTATGTTTAGCCTGTTCTGCTCTTTCACTCTTGTATGTGTTCGCGCGTGGGTCTTATATTATTTTTATCCATTTAATTTGAAGTAAACTTATTACTAATATTTTTGCATAGATGTGAAATGAACTAGTCGGAGAAGTACTGGTTCCAACCTCTCCAGTTAAACAAACCCCTGTGAAGAAGAAGACGCGCCTCCGTCTAGCGGCATCGCCAACGCTCGGCCCGCTCTGCTCGCGCTGTTGGTCGCTGGTGTTTTTGGAGACGGTGCTCCACGCTGCCTCGCCGCTCTTGGAACTCGTAGCGCCCTTGACGGACACCGCCAATAAACCTCTTCTGGAGTGGAGAGTGGTCGGAAACGGCAGTGGAAAGTGGAGAGTGGTCGGAAACGGCAACCAGACTCGCTAGCGAGTCGGCGGTAGACAGAGGCTGCCGAGTCAGGGTGCGTTGCTTCTTCAGCTATTGGTAGCTATGTCATAACGTGACTACTTCAGAAATGGTGCGCGGATTCCTGGCCAAAAGCATCTGGAATGCGCCGTCATCAATGCCTTTGAGGATGTGCTGAACTTTATCAGCTTCGGGCATGGCGGCGTTGACACGTTTACAAAGGTCGACGACGTCTTCAATGTAACTAGTGAAATTTTCACCAGTCTGCTGTGCACGGGCTCGCAAGCGCTGTTCAGCGCGTAGTTTGCGCACAGCAGGTCGACCAAACACTTGAGTGAAAGACGTCTTGAAAGTTGACCATGTCCGGATGTCGACTTCGTGGTTATGAAACCAGAGTTGGGCAACGCCAGTAAGATAAAATATGACGTTGGTCAACTTCGCGACGTCGTCCCACTTGTTATGCGCGCTCACCCGTTCATACGACGTAAACCAGTCCTCCACGTCCGTTTCATCTGTACCACTGAAAACCTTCGGATCACGTAACCGAGGAACCCCGGTGCAGATGACGGGCTGGGGCGCAGGCGCCGGCGGGTCGGTGTTGTCGGTCATGATGGGCGGAAGCGTTCGGGTTCGAAGCTCAGGGTGCAAGCGGCGGGGGAAATCCAGCAACCTCCACCAATTGAGAAGAGGTTTATTGGCGGTGTCCGTCAAGGACGCTACGAGTTCCAAGAGCGGCCAGGCAGCGTGGAACACCGTCTCCAAAAACACCAGCGAGCAACAGCGCGAGCAGAGCGGGCCGAGCGTTGGCGATGCCGCTAGACGGAGGCGCGTCTTCTTCTTCACACCCCATTTAACCACACCTACATATCAGAGCAACCTCGAGAAAAATTGGACCAGTTATTGCAAAATTTGGCTGTACCCTTCTATACTTATTTTGCAGTGTGTCATTCACCCTTAATAAGGCAAGTTTACATTGCAGGAATTGTAAACAGCCTATAAGAACTGAAATTTGGGAGAGTTTGTCAGACTGCATACTTGACTTAGCGCTCGTCCTGTCTGGTGTTCCTTTCTTATGTACCCCTTTTTTTGTTTTTTTTTTGCAAGTCACGTGTGCAATTGAAAACAGCTTTCTCGAACAGGCGCAAGTGTTGAATGTCATACCGGTATGTACTACATGTATAGGTGTCACACTAATATGCGTTAGACGCGTCACTGCTCAGTTCGGGAAAAGGCTCTGTGACGCTTCTCGAGAGTTGTGTATGGATAGTTCACTATATCTGTGACACGGTATCGGTATTTTTCGGTATTATCAGTATTGTTATGCCATTTCAGCTGCATTTTTGACATTTCTTTCCTCTCCGTGCAAGTCGTATATTCTGACCTATAACAGACCTCAACGGCGCTGTTTAGCTCTCTTTCCGCTCGGTTTACTAAAGTGGCGACGCTTATTGTGTTATTGTCTTGTACATTGTTATTTCTGCTCATTGCGCAGGGAATATTAGTAGCCATTATTTCTGTAAGTTAACTAAATATTGTTTCTGTGCTCTCATTTCAATAAGGAAAAGAAAGAATCACTCTGTACACTGTAAAGCATGTTCTTACAGGGAAGTTATCTCGTGTTGGAATTCCGCAGCATACTTTCCACCAACGCTACGCTGCGGTGAACGGAAACTGCCTGTGCCGCTATGGTGATGCCGTTAGACCACGCAGAACGGCAAGCCAGGTAGCCTCATGCGTTGCCTCAGTCATCCGGGGCGCTATCGCAGCTTAATCACCTCCTCGCGGTAACTGCTTAGGATAAGCCATAAAGCTCAGTAGGTTAGCCAAGAAGTTAACTACAGTCGCATATACAGAAGCACCCAAGTCGTCGCCAGCAGCTAAGAAACCCATTGGGCGCTTCAGAGACATCAAGCACGGAGGCGAGAAGGAACAATGCACGAATAACTATTTGTTCTTTGATGATGCTATTAGATTGAATAAGCGCGGCAAGGACCCCCCCCCCCCCCCCCTCACGCATGAATCAAACTGTGGAGTGGACATCCTATAACTAAAGTATTATGTCACCAAGAGAAAGACAACGACGAAAATGAAAATGCCCTTTTTATTAGTACGCTGTTACGGGCCGGGGTTTGGTAAACCTTCAACAGCGTCTGCTTGGAGCTTGAACAAGGTTGACCATCGGAGAGGGTCCGGCAGGGAAGACGAGGTGACGTAAGAACAAATAACGCAAGTTTAATGCATGGTTACGGGTGAGCGGTGTGCTCCAAAGAAAACAACAAGAAACGTTCAGCGTGCATGCACCTGCACGCTATGGCAAAGCCAATGTGTTCTCCACGTGGCAGCTTACTGGTTTTCTTATACCCTCCACCATCCGGGCAATGTGCCCGGACTCCTTGCCACCACCTCGCCGCACTCACCGTGGAAAGACCCCGCACGTCATATAGCACAACTGTTAGTGCATATCGTGCCTCGATTACATCGGGGTACGCACCTCCGGCCAGGCTGGTGTCTCCTCCATGGTGTTTGTGCCGCCCTGAAGTCCGACTTGGAATTCCAGGACTTCAGAAAAAGTCAAATTTATCACCGTCTGCACTAAAACAATTGAGCTTACTCCTGTTGTACGAGAGATACAGCAGTCACGTGCACGTCTATACGGACGGATCGACTACATCGACCAGTTCTGGCGGTGCTGTGTTTATACCGACGAGAGGACTAACAATCCGATTCAAGACCTCACATGTCACGACGTCCACGGCTGCAGAGCTCACGGCTCTGCGCAGTGCACTTCAATTTATAGACGCAGAGAGTCCTGGTACATGGGCCGTGTTTTCCGACTCGAGACCGGCTTTACAAAGTATGCAGGCAGTTCTCCGACGTGGAGCTCACGAACAACTAACGTATGAAATTGTCAAACTTCACCACGACGTCTAACAGAAAGGCCACGAAATTATTTTCCAATGGCTACCTGGCCATTGCGGCATCAGTGGAAACGATCTCGCTGACAAAGCTGCCCGAGAGTCACATCAAGAACAACACAGCGTTCCCATTCCTCTTTCCAGGACAGACGCTGGAAGGCAGCTTCGTCACCTGGCACGCAAAATCTCTTTAACAGAGTGGAACACCCCAAATATAAGGCGCACGAGGCTACACGAACTGAACCCTTCGCTCCAACTCAGACCTCCACCCGGGATTCACCGACGTGAAGCAACGCTTCTATACCGGCTGTGGTTGGGAGTGGCTTTGACGAAGGCGTACTGTGCTTTGATTGGAATGACCGAAAGTGCCACGTGCGACGTCTGTGGCAGCGAAGAGAACATAGAACATTTATTGTGTCACTGCGATCGATTTCAGTCGGAAAGACAAACTTTATCGAACGCATTGCGACGACTTGACGATCGACCGTTGTCCATGCAGGTGCTCCTTGAAGACCGTCCCCATCGCTCGTCAGCCCATAAAGCTGTGAAGGCACTGTTGGCTTACTTGAAGACGACTGGCCTATGTGAACGCCTTTGAATTGCTCAAGCCCTCCGCGAGTGTGCGCGAGCTCACCGTGTTCTTCCGCCCCCCCTCCTCTCTCTACCTCATCTTTCTATTCCCTCTTTCCCGTCCCCCAGAGTAGGGTAGCCAACCAGACGCATTTCTGGTTAACATCCCTGCCTTCTCTTTCTCTCCTCCTCCCTCCCTCCACCATCCGGGCACTCTCCCCCTCTTGTGCCCCCACTGCAGAAGGGCTTGTTAGGACACGTCAGGGCAAACAGACGAAGTAGTGTGGGTGACAGCATTGAGGACTGGCTGCCGTAGCGGGGGTTGGCGGTCGTAGTGGGATTAACGTCCCCAGCAGGGTGAGCTGGTCGCAAGGTGGCACGGCAGGTTTCGCACATTTCTCGGACCCACGCGACGGACACGTCTGTTCTTGTTAACGAGCGAGGTCGTTAGGCACGCCGTCTCCCATGCGTTTGCACGTGTTGTGGGCATGGCCGCTCAAAGTGAATCGCAACAGACTGCCCCGCCGCCGAAGGAGATCCCGATGGGCAGGGGACGGCGTCCGTGGCCAGAGGGATGACGCAGGTTGGTGCTTGCAGTCGTCGTCGGTTTTCGCACAGCCCTCTTGAGCACGTAACACAGTCGGTGTACTCCAACGTAGCTCAACGTACCGGTCAGAGTCCAGATGCAGTCCAGATCCAGATGCAGCAGTTTCTCGTTCACCGCATGTGTCTGCAGAACTTCACCGAGACTCAGCCGCTCAGTCAACAAACGCGAGACAAATGATTGCTGAGTTCCACCAGGCTTATTTCCCCGCTCAAAAGTGAGTTTTACAGCCGCACTAAATACATAGATAAATTTGTTATACGCTTCGCAAGACATGACTTAACCCAACTGCGTAAGCAAAAATAAAACTTTTCCAATCCTACGTCAGGAAAAAAACACGAGTTTCATGAAACGATCGCGGCTGATTCTTGATCTAGGGGCATCGACTTATGCCATTGGCATTGCCATTGAGAGTTCCCTTTTTATAGCGTACCTCGAAAGAATATTGCTGCAACGCGAGACTCCAACGCAGGAGGCGGCCATTTTTGGAAGTCGTTGTCTGCAACCATCTGAGAGGACAATGATCCATTTCAATGACGAACGTCGAGCCCACAAGATAACACGACAATTTTTTAGCAGCCCATACGAGACATGCGCGCTCTTTCTTAGTAGCGCTGTACGCCTGTTCTCGACTAGTGAGTTTTCGACTGGCGTAAAGGATGGGGTGTTCCTCCTCGCTCTCTCCCTTTTGGCATAGTACAACGCCCATGCCTCGCTCGCTCGCATCGCACTAAACCACAAATCCCCTCTTGCAGTCCGGCGATGTTAGCACGGGCTGACTTGTCAGCGTGCTCTTCAGGGCTTAAAGCCGATTCCTTTTTTTTTTTCGTCCCCGAGGACGCTCTGTGGCTCACTTTTTCGAAGAGCATCAGTCAGAACGCTAGCTAGTGCAGAATACCTCGGGATGTACCACTGATAGTACCCTGCGACCCCTAAGGAAGATCGGATATCGATCGTTGTGCGGGGCTGCAGAAAATCTCATATCGCAGCCACCTCTCGCTCAGAGGGCGGCGAAGGCCCTGTCCGATTACGTTACTGAGATAGATCACTTCCGCTTGCGCCATCTGACATTTTGGTGCCTTGACAGTTAAGCCGGCTTCATGCAAGCGGGCCAACACTGCCCTCAGATGTTGTGTATGCTCCGACCAGGATGAGGAATATATCGCGACATCATCTAAGTGCGGCAAGGCGAACTCTACCTGTCCTCTCAACACTTTGTCCATAAGGCTTGAAAATCAGTACGGGGCATTTTTCAAACCGAAGCTTACGACCTTAGGACGGAACGTTCCCAACGGCGATATAAAGGCGGCATACCTATACTTGCCTGCTCCGTGAGTAACCTCGAAATAGATCCAGTGTGGAAATGAATCGGGCCCTACTAACCTTCTCGATGCGCTCTTCGATGTTTGGTATATGTCCCAGATGTCCCCGATTCGTCGTCGGCGCGAAGTCGATCGACGGGGTAGACAAGCTGATTGGTCGTTCCGTACGCAAGCGAGCACAGTGAAAAGAGTCAGAGTCGGGAGTAAAAAAAAAACAAGGTATTTATCGGCTGATAAATATGCGCAAATGAAAAAAAAAACACTAGACAAACTAACACACCTGAACTTAATATAACACAATGATGAAGACAAATAAATATGAGCAATTAACAGTAGATATACAAATGAATCAGTGCGAGGATACACATGCGAGGACAATACACTTAACAGCATTTCGCTAAAACAACGTCCAAAAGAAATCAAAGTTCAAAAGAAAACGAATGGTGTCATACGCATGGCCGGGCAGCAGCAGCAAGTCTACAAACCGTAGAAGTCGGTGCACAAAGCTTTCCCGAAGAATGCTGGCGGTCCGATCTTGTCGAGGTGGATGCGAATTGCTGAGCTGGGTTTCCCGGGAGTCTAGATTTGACGTCTTCTCTCAAGCAGGTTGAGCTAACTTGAGGTGAACTACCGTGAGCTTCGTTGCAGACGCTGGTTTGACGTCTCGTACGTCAACAAGTTCCTCGGAGTTCCGACGTGGCCAGGCGGCCCAGGCGATACTGGACGGCACTAGCCCCCCAACGGCTTCTCAGCAGCGCATAGGTTCAGCTTCTAGACTAATCAGCAGGGCCCAAAACCTGCGCTTAAATAGCCTCTCCTTTCCCTAGTTCCCTATGTAGGGAAACTGCCGCTATGTAGAGTTCTCCGAATTCACGGCTCCTAGCTCCCAACAGTCTTGGCCGCATCCCTTTCACCATGGACGAAGAACCGCAGATTCTCCTCTCTCCCAATGTCAAGAGCCAAGGTCGAACCCGGCATACCACGCAGACGTACACGCACACTTCTGGGTCCGTAATCGGCGTGTCGCGTCTGGATTCGAGATGGCACCCCGAGCGGCCACGACGCTTTTGACGCCCGTAATTCGGCGTGTCGATGTCGAGTAAATTATACGCTGCACAGTCAGTAGCCCACGTTTTTGACGCTCGTAATTCGGCGTGTCGTTAATCAGCGTCCAAACCATTCGAAAATATGCCGCTCCGTGACAGTATAGGATAAATTTGATTTTTAGTGATCGCGTTTAGCCTGCACTAATCTGCGAAAGGACGCGGATCCTTGCCCGGCACCTCAACTAAGATCAAAGGCCAGGTGAAATCGCTCTCGCAAGGCTCGATCACACCTAGAGTCAACATTTTTTCCACTTCCACATCAATAATCTCACGTTGGCGCGGTGACACTCGATAAGCCTTTGAACGTACCGGCTCCGAAGAAGTGAGCTCGATGTCGCACGTAAAAACCGATGGCCTTCCTGGCCTATCTACAAATAAATCCTGAAATTCTTGCAGGACTTCCTGCAACTCCATCATTCGTTAAGGCTCCAGCTGCGCTTTAGAGACTAGTTCCTTAATGAAGGCTGAACTTTATCTCTAACAGCTACTGTAGGCCTTCCGACGTGGACACTACAAACAAATCTGGCAACTGCTCTTCCAATCACTCGGCTGCTGCCACTACGGGTACTTCAATTGCGCGGATCCAAACTCCTGTGGTTCCACCGCGGAGGCATTCTCGACCTCTGCGTCCTGTGGTTCCAAACAGCTATTCACCTCAGTTAGTGCCATTTCCGCGACTGCTTTTGCAGCTAACTCACGAACTTTCGGTCTCGTTTGTGCGATCACGATAGCCTCCTCGAACATAAGCCCTTTCTCGCTCAGAATCTGATCCGAAGTATTTCAGAACAGGTAAGGGTACTGCGTAGGAAGCATAGGCAATACGGCAGCTTCCGTCTCAACTGTACCGAAATGACCTTTCATAGTTACCTTTGCGACCGGAAGACACGCACTGTGAGTTCCTACAGCTAGCTTTATCCGGACGCATTTACCCGTGAACATCTCTGGTTCCACATAACAGCTGTGAACCATATCCATGGCAGCCACAGACATGATTTCTCGTTTACCTCAAGGTCGCGCATATATGGTTCGAGCAGCTTCATTTTGTCGTCATTGCTCCCAACCGATAAAAACACTACCTTTACCTCGTCACATTGAGCTGCAATGTGCCCTGGTTTATGACAGCTGTAGCAAAGAAAGGGTTTCCTCTTTTCCAATTTCTTTTGCTGCTCCGCTTTAACTCCTGGGGTCCCTTCCGACCCGTAAGTATACTACATTTTGAGGTACCCTCAATTACAGGCTCATTCGTTCTCTTTTCGGGCCCTAGCTTCGGCCTGCCGAACCTGAAATAGAGATCCCCTTTTCAACCGTCGCTGACTTCACCAGCCCGACGTGTCAGAAATTCCTCGGCTAGTTCAGCGGCTTTGGCTACCGTGCTAACTTCTGGCCTATCTTGAACCCAGTACCTCACGTTCCCAGGTAACTGGGTATAAAATTGTTCAAGTACAAAGCACAGAACCACCTTCGCGTGATCATCATATGCCTTTTGTTCCTTGAGCCATTCCTCCATGTTTGACATAAGCTTATATGCAAACTCTGTATAGGACTCATTCCTAGCATCTTCCATTTCGCGGAACTTCCGCCGGAACGCTTCCGCTGACAGCCTACACTTTCTCAGCAAACTGGACTTTAACTTATCATAATCTTCAGCTTCCTCTCTGGTTAAGCGAGCGATTACGTCCGTTGCCTGGCCCGGTAACAGTGTGAGCAGACACTGTGGCCACGATTCGCGCGGTAACCCTTGCTTCTCGCACGTCAGATCCAAGTTCACCAAGAACAAACCGATGTCCTCTCCGAGCTTGTAAGTCCGCATTAGTTCTGTCATCTTCTATGATACGCGCTCTCCTGCACTGTTTCCATCGCTCCTCCGCCCTGCTGCTCGAGCTCGTTCCATTTCAAGCACGAGTCGCTTCAATTGAAGTGCGTGTTCCCTTTCCCCACGCTCTTTACGTTCTTTGTGCTCCTTACGTTCTCCCTGTTCTTTACGTTCCCGTTCTTCCCGTTCTTTACGTTCCCGTTCTTCCTGCTCTTTCTGTTTTTTACGTTCCCGGTCTTCCCGCTCTTTTTGTTCTTTTTGTTCCCGTCGTTCGCGCTCTTCTGCCTGACTTTTTGCAGTCTCCCTCTCTCTAATGATATCAAGGCATTCCGTAAGCTCATCATCCTCAGCCTCTAGAGCAAGAATAGCGTCAATCAACTGTGGTTTTCGGAGTGCGTCAGTGACATCCAGGCGCAACTCTTTCGCTAGCTCCAACAACTCCGGTTTACGCAACGACATCAATTTCGTGGCTGTTTTCAGTGCTGCTCTCGCTACTGTACACAACTATCTTGCCGCAACCTAGCTAGATGACAACAACACCACGAAAACACGTTCTGTTCTAACACTTCAACAAAACCTGGCAAAAATCAGCAAAGAAAGTCCCACACTCACCAACTTGCAGCCAAGAATCAGGCGTAGACCATCGCCAACACTGCATTTAGTTTCGACCTGGTAGACGAGGCTCGTAGATCCATATCCCACCGCTTGCCATCCAGGGGCAGTATAACGTAAAATGATTGCAAACTGTTTTGATTCCAAACTACTCGTAACGTCGAATTTACGTAACCACCACCGCAAGCATCGGGCGGTGACCCGCAGCGTTGTCTGAACAATCCAATCAAACACTCTCCTCGTTTATAGGAGGTCACCTTTGTTCGCGTTCAAAACCATGCAATAACATTGTCTGCACTCAGTGGTTTTTCTTATCTAATTGGCTGGAAAGAGGCGAGGAGCACCCTCTAGTGGAGAGGGTTTCGATGGGGCCGAGCCAGCACAGTGAAAATAGACAACCCCATGAAGAAGGCGGTGCCGGCTTCTCCAATTGGTCCGCTTCGCCTTACTTGCGGTGGCTGGTCGAAAGTCGCGGCGGCGTGCAACGGAAGAATAGGAATGCCGCTAAAGCGATGTCGTATACGTGCCGAAAGGGCTCGATAACGTTTTACTGCCATGCAAAAAAGGTTTATCATGCGCAAATAAATACATGCTCACCGGCAGGTGCGAGTATAGCGAGGGCCTGAGCGATCGGCGGGCAGCCATCGTCTATTCCTTTCGGAACGGTGCAGTCTGTGGCTATTCAGAAAAAAATTCAGTTTTGTTCGGCATATTAATGCATTTTTTTCGCGTACACGTAACTGTGACGTGGTGAGTTTTCGCGGTTTTGTGAGGTCGCGTGACAGACAGGTGAAGTGGGCGTAGCCAGAAAACATTGGACCAATAGCAGAGGGTTAATGGAGAAAAGGCGTCTAATCAGGAAGGATTATTTTTCTTTTGTGCGGTTTAATCATGCATAATTAGTGTGTACACGTTATATCAGATGGGGAGCTATCGCGTTTTTCGTGACGTCACGTGACAGACAGGCGAAGTTGGGAGCGGCCCGAAAATGTTTTGACCAATCGTGGAGGCTGATTGCAGAAATTGGAATCAAGATAGTTTGGAATCATTTTACGTTATAGCACCCCAGTTGCGCAGCGGGTCGGGATTTGATGGAACTCACCACTGCCATACAGTTGTTACAGGCCGGGGTTTGGTGGACCTTCAACGGCGTTTGCTTGGAGCTCGAACAAGGTTGACCATCGGAGAGGGTCCGGCAGGGAAGACGAGGCGACGTAAGAACAAATAACGCAAGTTTAATGCATGGTTACGGGTGAGCGGTGTGCTCCAAAGAAAACAACAAGAAACGTTCAGCCTGCATGCACCTGCACGCTAGGGCAAAGCAAAAGTGTGGCAGCTTGCTGGCTTTCTTACACCCTACACCATCCGGGCACTCTCCCTCTCTTGTGCCCCCACTGCAGAAGGTCTTTTAGGACATGTCAGGGCAAACCAGACGAATTTGTGAGGGTGGTTGACAGCAGTGAGGGCTGGCTGCCGTAGCGGGGGTTGGCCGTCGTAGCGGGGTGAACGTCCCCAGCGGGGGTACGCTCCCAGCGGGGGTGAGCTGGTCGCAAGGCGGCAGCACAGGTTTCGTACATTCCTCGGAACCACGCGACGGACACGTCTGTTCATGTTGACGAGCGAGATTGTTAGGCACACCGTCTGGGCAAGGCCGCTCAAAGTGAATCGTAACAATGCCTAATGGCATTGCACAAATAGAAATAATGTAGGGAAGGGACGAGTTTTCGTTATTTCCCGAAGGAGGCGACGCTCAACATGCGACGTTTTGGTAAAAAGAACATGCCAGCCTTTCTGGCACAATTCTTTCATTACAGGTAGCCTGAGCTGTATGGTTGAGCCATCTAAATGTAGAATTATTTATCCCAGCTATAAGTAGCTTGACAAAAATTGAATTTTCTAAGAAACAAATGCATATTTCGTCGTTTTGCTTGTACGATAGTGTATGCAAGAGAGTAGATTTGTATCACACAGCTGTTCCTTCACCACAGATAGATTTTATATTAAATATGTGTTAAATGAACGATGGTGCAGCGATAAAAATGCCTGCTCAATGACAGCGTCAGTCGCGGTTCATTCTTTTCAATAGAATTCTCGAGTAATCTAAATGCTCTTTGTTTGCGATGAAATTTCAACCATCTAGCCACATTGTGATCTACCTACGTGCTTTTCGGCCGCTACGTTGCACTCGAGCCCTTCTACAATAGCGAAAGAATTGAAAAACTGTGTTATGACACACTTCGAATGTTTAATGTTTGTTTTTGAGCATCCATTGCATCGATTTACGCCTTGTATTTAGATATTTTTTTTGTCTGGTGGATAGGCACAGGACCGTCAATTGAGAAGGTTCACGTGCACAAGGATCCTTTTATTTATTTCCCGAATAACAAATAAGAGTTGGATTCTACAAAGGTTTCCCACTTTAGTGAATTTTGATCCGTCTGCAATGCGAACTTCATGGTTACGCTGAACCAGTTCGTGGTCAACGGTTCAAGAGATGCACTGTGGCACTGCTGTGCACTAAGCGGGGTTGATTGCGTGCCTTAATATAAGCATAGAGACCTCTCGAAGACATAAAAAAATGAGTCCATTCGAAGTACTGAAGTTCCGGGGGAACGTCGTATAGAAGTCGCATAAAATAGAACATTGCTAAGATCTTCAATCGGTTTTTCCGTTCAACAGCTTGTTCGGCCATGTAGTTCATGCCTGTGAGGAAGAAAATCAGGTCAGAAAGCCTCGGTGTTTAAAATGCGCAGATATTACGCCAGAACTCCAATGAGCCGTCGTATTACGGGATACACAAGAATGGGTGAACTATATCGGGCATCCGAGTTCTCCAGGGCCTGCCCAGGGGTGCTATGCAGGATGCGCCGAGTTTCTCGTTCGCACGAGTTTCACCCGAGTTTGCTCGATGGTAGTCAGTCAACGGAGATAGCACGGAACGTGCAAGAACAGCATGCAAAAAGAAATGTCGAGATAAAGCCGCGTATGACAATATGAGCGCACTCTGCGCGGCACAGTGATTCCGTGCTTCAAGCACAGAAGACTGCGCAGCAAAACGCGCCAGAGCCGCATATTGTTATCAACGTATTATCACCATTTAGCAATACCGTGACGGTACCGCTGTCTATCTGCACACTTGCCGTGAGCCACTTTCCACGCCTTTCTAGGGCGCGTAAAGGGCGTGCCTCCTCTTTCGAGCATTATCTTTCTATCCGCCGTCGAATGCGAACAGGGCACATGCGGTGCATTGTTGCGCCTACACTTTACCTCAATCGATTACGTTAAAATACAACAAATAAAATAAGAAACACTTTATTCCTTGAAGTATTTGTTTTTCGTTTGGAATGCTATAAATGTTTGATGGCAAACAGAAATCGAGCGAATTATTAAATTTTGCACTTTTTTGCCGCGAGTGGCGACAGTGAGGCGAAAGCTTACAAGCGGATACATTCTAGAAGGTCGCACGCACGAGGGAGTTCATACGGTGAGCAGTCGCCAGGGGCGCTGCAGTGCTATCCTTGATAGGGTGCCTTGATGCCCGCGCGCATCGAGGCACTCTAATCTTTGATAAAGTCAGTCATGACAATGATCTTTCCATTCCCTGACTATTAGGGGAATGGCAACGCAGCGCTACGGCATGGTTGTTTACCGCAGGTGCTTCACTGAGGCGCTTCACCTTCACTGAGGCGCTTTACATATAGCTTTACCAACTGAAACGACGGGAGCAACGGTTGTCACTGCAAAATAGCTGTGCGGTATTCTAGGGTCCGTAGTGACGCAGCACAGTGAAAATGCGCCCGTTTATCTGCGTGCGGGAAGCCTCCGCGATGCATTGCAAAGAAGAGCGCGCTGCCCAGTGACACAATTCATCGCTTGTCATCGCTTGCCCAGTGAAGATGCCTCCGTGCGCATGTATACGCAGAGTTTGAGTGTGTTGTTCTCTCCAATGTGCTTGCCGATTGCCTCTGCTGCTGAGCTAACAGCGATCGCAGATGGATATACGTAGTTAGGAAATTAAACTTCGAACGCAGGAAGGGGTTGCGACTATTTAGTGTGCCGTGCTTGTGATGAAGAAATGCCATCGCACTGGGTTTAAAAAAGCGAGCGTTTCTCGGCGCTGACCGTGTTTGCGACACTGCGGATCCGATACATCACCGATGACAAAGCAGCCATCTCAAACAACAGCTGCGATACCTTGACGTTGGAAAACACTACGCACTGCTCAGCATCGTCATCCACCACGGCTCATCGACGCCTTGCAAGCAGCTACAGTGTCGTTCCGATAATTATTTGCTGTGCGCTACGTCGCTACAATGCAGACAATGACGCATGTTGTGGGGCCATCACAGCCTGAGAAGATAGATGCATAAGCAAGCGAAAGTCGCCGCTTTGTTTTTGATAGTGGTTCTCAGTACATCACCGATGACAGTGTACTGTGCGTATTTTCTGTCGGCGGTCAAGATTGTTGATGCCGCTCAGTTCCGCACCACGTCGCTGTTGCCGGAAAATAAGTTGGGCGTGGCCCAACCGTGGCGGGCACGCGCACAAAAGTTACATGCCTCGCGCGGGGCGTGACGTATGGTTTTGATTGACACGCGAACTCGGGCCAAACTCGTACATCGCGAAACCCCCCTCGAGTTGAACTCGGGAACATGGTGGCGGCAGCAGCAGCCTGTGTAATCGCATCCAGCGGCAGCAAGCGTCAATATGACCGTCTGGACCCGTTCACCTACATGTCTGACGTAGAGTTTCAGCGTCATTTTTGCCTTACCAAAACGTGAGTGCGCTGGCTGCGTGACGAGTTAGGCGAAGGCCGTCGTCTGCGGAGATAGGGTGGCGGGCAAATTATGCTTTCCCAGCGCAGACTGGTGTGACTAGGCTGCGGAGGAATAGTTCGTGCGATCGCTTCCGCTCTCTCCTGTTTCAAGCAAGCTCGTCCACCGCGCCCCAGCCCCAGGCCAGGTCCGCCGTCGTCATCGGAGTACTGGAGCACCTGCGAGCACCTGGGGTTTAACCCGGACCAACCAACCTGCGCAGGCGAAGTAGTCACATTATATTGGACGATTCAGAATGGACGCCGGGCTGCCTTCCGGTGCAACAGGTGCCGAAATCAGTTTTCGCAGGTACACGGTACCACTGCACTGCACGGGCAGAGAGGCGAAGGAAGTTACTGCGACAACACGGACCGCCTCAGCCGTCCGAACGACCACCTCTCCAGGCAGCAAATGATTTCGCTCACGTACTTGGTGAGCAAAAGCGTAGACATATGGTTGTTGAAAGAGACCGTAGACTTGTTTCCTCTATCGGAGCACGCCATCGCCGACTGGAGGAGCTACCCCCGTAAGGTCGCGAGGGACGAGCTGCTGGCGCGAGCTCCACTCGGCGGCCCCGGGAAGACAACGCAAATTGACGAGTGCCTTCTTCGCGGCGAGCAAAAGTGCAATCGAGGCCGCCTAATGACGGGCGACAACGTTCCGCCGAGCCGCCAAAATTACGGTGGTGTTAGAGATGGTGGCCCATGGGTCTTCGGCATGGTCTGCGTGACCTGAGGGGTGCTGCTACTTTTCAAGGTAGACCGACGAAAGGCGGCGACGCTAGGCGCCATTATTGCAGCCAATGTTCAACCGGGGACCATTATTCATAGTGACGAATTGGCCGCATACAACTGTATCCCAAATTTAGTGGATGCTAACGGGGCTATGCCTCAATCTGCATTGGGAGACAGTTAACCACAGCGTGCACTTTGTCGAAACCAACACGGGCGTTCACACGCAAAAAATAGAAAGTTATTGTCAAAACGTGAAGCGCCACCTCGTCAGCAATGGGTACAGAGTAACTGCACTGATGGTGGAGTCCCACCTGGGATGGATGTGGTGGCACTCAACGGCCACGTGAGCTGCAAAGACCCTTTCGTGCGTTTGTTAGAAGCCACGGATCGCTCGGGCTACCCAGTATAAGGATTCTTTCCTGCGGTTGTTAGAAGCCATCGCTCGGCGCTAGCCAGTATGAAGGTGCGTCACAATGTAAAAGAAATTAAAGCGTAGTTTTGTATCCTTGCATGAGTGTTTTCCGACATTCCTTAGTGTTTACACGGTAAGCGCGCGGCAAACCACTTCTGCGCTAGCCGACGCTCCCTTCGTCTCGCAGCCTTACTTTAGCGCGAGCAACGAGCGATCTGTTGAAAGCCCAGTGTAAAAATCAGGCGCACACCAATCTGTGCTCGGAAATGGGAGCGGAAGCACGTAGCGATCCGCGCCAATCCAATCCAGAGGAAGAAAGAGGAGGGCGAGCGTGCCCTCGTGGTATAACGCGAAACGATTAAACTACAAATTAGTCTAATACACATTCAGTGTAGAACTTGTAAACTTTAAAACACCTATACCCTACGGTAATGTCACTAATATCATTGTACTAAATGCATTTATTTGATAACTTGCTTGTGCCTCTAATGCACTCGGTGGAACGACAAACAAGTGAAAGAATGCACGACCATGCACCGACCGTATGATGACGTGAGCCCCAGTTTGTCAACCGCCCATATGGCAACGCCCAAGGGAAGATGGCCACCCAGAGTGAATCTAGATAAACCAATGAAACTGGAGGTGTGCCGACGGACAAACTTTGTCTTGTTACCATTAGTTCTTTCATCATGGGGCGTCGCCAGAGCTCGTGAAGATCCCGAATTTCGCCAAACTCGGGGCATCCTGCATAGCACCCCAGCTCTGTTTGCAGAAACAAACTATACCGCCTCACATTCAAACTGGCTTCACAACTACGCCCAGTTGCAAACAAAGCATATTTATAAGCGTGTCTTTTCTCCCTTGCTTTATAGGTCAACGAGTTCAGACAGGATTCAGTACTATAGGCTGCACCGCGATGGAGGACGCCCACTAAGCGAAGTGTAATATTCTCTCTATTCGAATTTCCTTAACACAACTGTGCAGCACGTTCATAATCCAAACTGTTCATGGGCAACACAGCTGATCCTTGAGGGGCCACTAAAATTAACAAGATTTTTCCTTGTACTTTGTTCTTTTGATATTATGGACACGTTATTGTTTATCAGGAAGAATAATAAATAAAGTCCGAAAACGGTCCAGATTATCTTGCAATGTTTTTGCAATAAATGAACCCTTTTCTGTAAGGCAGGCACCCATGGGAACATCACAAAATTGAAGCGAAACACGCCACGTTTACTGTTGCCTTAAAAATGTATTGTCTTCACTATAGTACTTGGTGTAGCCCTTGCGGTTCTTGTTGCAAGCTCACCTATATGTCTAGAACGGACAAACAACGCGATATTTTCCTTCCACATTAGCCCAGCAATAGGCAAGATAAGCTTAATAAATTACAGTATTCTCCTGAAAATGACAAATAAAAGGCTTCTTTTCGCTGGACACAACACCCTACGGAAAAAAAAAACTCTTTTTGAAGATTTGAGATAAGCGACTGTGGTTTTTGGTTGGTCAGCGCAATTAGATTCATCAACAACGTTTTCAGCTTTTCATTCCTGTGTACTTATTCTTAGTTCACGTACGGACGCATAAGGTTGAGTATAAGAATATGACATGGCTTAAATAATGTAAATACCATATCTACCAGGAGGTACTCTGTAAATGTACACGTGTCGTCTAGACTTCGTTAATTCACCCTTGCAAAAACATGCACAAAGCTACAGTGCTTTACAGCCACATAATTATGGCTTCAAAAAACGCGACAGGACGTTTAGAATTCGCGGTGATGACACTGGCCTCTCAGACACCAGGGCATATATGTCCTGTTTGTTTTCGTGGACTTCTGATTTTGACGTTGCGGTTTAGGAGTAAGCCTCGTGACCCAACATCGACACATCTACCACCGCCGTGTCCTTCAGTCGATGTCGTCAAACGGCGCTGCCGCCGATCGATGACGGATATCGGGTGTGAGCATATTCGAGTGCGTTTCCGAACTGATCGAACATTGTGGCGCCGCGATCTTCGTCCTGCCTTCAAGAGTCACGCCTGCGCAGTAGTAACGAGAGGGCTGACTGCCGCGCACCTCGGCGACTATACAGGCGTCCGGGAAGGACTATAAACGAGCCTCGGAACTCTTTTACGTCTCCCGTCTTTCGACACACGGCTGTGAAGTCGTTTGTCTTGCCTTTTTCGTCGCATCGGCCCTCTGCAGTCATCATTCAGCCGGTGGGCGGCTTATACGAGCGACGCGAGATAGCGGAACCGCTCGGCCTCCCTCCCCTTCGCCATCTTCATATCGGCTTGCCCGGGGCGAATACATTAAGCCCGAGGCGTTTATCCTCTAATCGCCTGATTAGATTACTCAGGCCGTTCTGTGGGCCGCTCTGTTCTCTGTGTGCCGTTCAGCAGCTCCTGTTGTGGCAGGCACAGAGTGCGCGAGGTGGTTCACCTCCTTTCTTTTCCCAGCTGCGCCTCCTTCTCCTTTCCGTGCCAAGACAGGAATCATTTCTGCTTGAACGAACTTCTGTCAGGACAACAGAAGAGAATAGCGAGAAAAAAAGCAACCAAAGGAGTGATATGAATGAGAGAATAGAATGGACCAGTAATGGTGCTCGTTACAGCGACGTTCGTCCTGACCCTTCTTTTGCGTGTGTGTGTGTGTGTGTGGGTGGGTGTGTGTATTTCTTGCATCCAACACGTTCTTTAGAGTTAAGTCTAGCCCAGTACAAATACGCAAAAAGGGCGAAATGTAAGTGACGACGCCAGATTAAGAGGCCACGTGAGTGTCTGCCACAGAACAGAAGAAAGAACAGTATGACTACGCCCTGGGGCAATCGATGATGAAAAGTAAGGAGAGGAGGAACCTACGACAGAAATTGGGCAGCCGTATAGATTAGACAGAACGCCTTCTAGTGCGGTTTTTTTGGACGGAAACGAGCGACTGAAGCAATTAAAATGAAAAATGATGCAAGGTTAAGGAAAGTTTTTCGAATAAGCGTTTCTTAGACCCTAGTGTGAAGATTGTTCTCCGAAATGGCATCATTTGTATGTATAGATCCAGCCGTTTTGACCACTGTGGAGGACCTTAATGACAACTTACTCCCATTGTAAAGGTTGAGAATGAAAATAGCTATATCATTGTTCGAAGTGATTGCACATCATTGCTTTTTGCTGTCTGATTTGCAATAAGCTGTCTGATTTGCAATGAAATGTCATTACATTGCTTCAGGGTATTTGTGCGAATGTTGATACCCTGAATGGTGTAACCGTAGAAATTGACGATGATTGCTGTGGTATGAACGTTGTCTTGGGCCAACTGGATGGTTCGCATTTCCTCAAAGTCGGCCGCTTGGGTTTTGTCGCAGGTAAAACTGAATATCTCAAATAAATTGCTGATAATTTAGAGCCGAAGTGGGCAGTGAAATAAGGAAAAGAAATTTAAGTGTGAGATTTTACGCCTTAGAGACAATTTGGCTATTAAAGAGGTCCGCAAGCGGTGCTCTTGATTAATCTCGACCACCTCCAGTTCTATAGCGCGCATAAAATCTTGACAGACGAAGATATTTGCAATTTGCCCCCATCTAAACGCGGCCATTGAAGGCGAGAATCTAAACCACCACCCGTACTCAGGAGGAGAATGCTATAACCACTAAGCACCCACGGCTGATCAGTCAAATGAAACGATTACATTAATTATAACCGAAGTTTATTACGAGACACCGTAATCGTACACAATATCATCAGCCCGGTATTTTTGAACAGCTGGGGATACTCGTATGCTGGATACGATCAATAAGGAAGTAAAAGAAACCAGAAACGCATTTGTAGAAATTCTCAGGAGGATGGTGTTGATTATGATAATAGCATTTAAATGGGACAGTGTGACTTGCGACCAAGTTCATTTTTTAAACGGTCTGGGCTATCTAAACCAAGAAATACTTTCAGACACTCAACCACATTTCTAAAAAATATAAAGTCCACCCTATTGCGGGCTTTACCTTCCTTTTCGCCACACTTCCAGCACCCTCTTACCTTATTAGACATGAACAACCAGCACTTCTGGCGGCTGCAACCTCAAACGTCATTTTATTGCGATAACAATTTTGAGGACGCTTCAGAGGCGAGTTTGCGCCGTTGTTGCATGCTGCCGTGGACTCATGGTGTCGGAACGAAATGTTTTTCGTTCAGGTTTTAGTTTCGTTCCCCTGAAAAAAGTTCCGTTTCGGTTCTGTTCCGGAACGAACAAAAAATTATCCGTAACGGTTCATAACGGTTTCGGTTTGCATGCGAAAAATTTAGAAGTAACGTACGATAGAAACATAGTATTAGTTTTCCTCATCAAGTGAATTTTGAAATCTGAGGTCATGTTCAGTGCCTTGAGTCAATACACTGATTATGATCTCAGAAGCAGCACGTCATCGAGTGTACTCGCCGTAATTCGAGACCGCTGTTCCGATAAAACGAACTTAAACGAACACAAACGAAGGATAAAACTTCCGTAACAAAGCGTTGTACCAGTAGAAAACGAAACGATAAGCTCTTAGCGCGTAAGCCCTGGGTTTTGCTACGATGCCGATCTGCTAGTGCACCGAGCGGCAGGCTTAGAATAGTGGAGCGCTCGACCGGCTATCGCTCGCTCTATGCCTGTCTGAGATATGCGCTTATTCGGACCCCATAGATACGCGCTAATTCTGACGTTGCCTGACGTCGGTTGTTTCGGATTAGTGACTTTCCCCTTGAACCGAAAACCGATAAAAAATATTTCGGTTTCACTCCGAAACAAAATAATTAATAACGTTTCGGTTACGTTTTCGTTCCGGTCAGAAATATCGTTTTGTTTCCTTTTTTCGTTTTTGTCTTCAATCTATTTCGACGCACTGGACAGCACCATGGCCCGTGGTGCTGTCCAGGTACCGACACGCATGCGCGGTCCACGCGTGGAGGGTTAGACGGCCTCTAGCGACGTCCAGCGTGTTTGGCTGCAAAAGCGACCAAGCCAAGTGGACGCACCATCATGCTCCACTCAATCGGCTGTGACGGTGCCAGGGCAGCATTCTAGCCTTCGCTGCTGGCATGAGCATGGGCACACACATTAGCGTACCTGCTGAGCAGCTCCGTGCATAAACGCCATGGTACATACACTGGTCTTAGAGGAACGGACTGTAAACGTCAAGCTAAATCAGTACAATGCGCTGTTTGGGCGATGACAAGTGCCGGCGGTTTTACTCCGGTATCATCTCCTGCAACGTCACTGGCGGCGCTCATGATGACACCAGCGTTGAGACCCATTCAGGGCAGCGCGAAACCTGGCTATCGTGATCAATGCTTCGCCATCGGGCGAAAAAAACAACCAATCTTTTCTTGAATGGCTAATCGCACAATCGATGAACTGGAATTAAGGCGCGAAAATAGATTCTGTGCGGCCACCCACTAAACGAATCGGAAGATATGTTTAAACAGTGGCTCCAAGCCTATTGTCCTATGCCACAGTACCGGTTTCTGCAGCCAATGTTTGAAGATTCTGAAAACCGTCAAATATTACGCGCGCGCACACACGCACACACGCACACACGCACACACGCACACACGCACACACACACACACACGCACACACACACGCGCACGCACGCACGCACGCACGCACACGCACACACACGCGCCGCATTAGTAGCACACCAATGGTACACCGCATTAGTAGCTCACCAATGGTACACCGCATAAGTGGCACAGTTGGCAGCGTATACATTGTAAATTGTTTATCTGTAAGAAATACAAACACATATGCCACAAACGTAGACAATTCTTTAAAGAAATGGCACACGCACATTGGCGTAGGCAGGGGGGGGGGGGGGTCGAAATCCACCCGACATTTTTTGACGAACCCCCCTCCCCCTTCCTCCTTTCTCAGAGAACCAAAAGTTTCAAGAGGTGGGCTCCGGAAGAGCGACATGAATGAAAGGGAAAGCTTGAATGTTAAAACAAGGCGAGGGCTACGGTCCGCAGGGGGGGGGGGGTGGGTACAAGTTGTCATGGGGGCGATACCCTCCCCCAGCACCGAACACTGCGGCCTCTAATCATTCCGGATTGTGTTAACCATAACTGCAGAGGGAAGACCAGCGCTAAACATTACACACACAGATAAACGTGGGCCACACAGAGAACTTGGGGGCATCGTTGCTCCCCACCAAGCCTTCGTGTCGTCCAAGATGTTCTGATTTCTGGCACTTGACCGAATCATCGACCACGCTGCCCGGAAGAAAAGCATTACGAAGATATTGCGACTTGCTTGCCTATAGGAAACGGATAATAAGTACCCCCCCCCCCCTTTTTTTCTTCTTCTTCTTTTGCTTTCCCTTGTCTCTCACTTTCATTATGTTAATAAACTTGAGAAGAGCTTGCTGTTAGGCTGGTTTGTACACGCTGTTAAGATGAAAACAGTGCAATAAACGGGACAAGAAAGACCTACATAACGCTGATTTGCGCACGGCAAAATACATCGAGGACGGGGGTGCTGGGCCACGAACAGGGGTGGAACTGCCCAAAGTCATTTTGGAGCAATTTTTGGAGCAAGTAAAATTGCGTTTTGGAGCAGTTTGGCGCAGACAAAATTGCATTTTGGAGCAGCTTGGAGCTGAGTAAATTTCATTTTCGAGAAGTTTGTAGCAGGCCAATCTGAATTTTGGTGGTATAATGAAACATGGCAGTGCACTTCGCGAAACCACGATGAAACAGAAAATAAACCACCACAAAGCGCGTAGTAGAAGCACGCTTTGCTTATAGCTACAGAGTACTATAGAATATGCAAGAGTGGGTGGAGTGGCGGCACGGCGCATGTTTCCCTGTAAAGCGGAAAACATCAGTGGAACTACAATCGAACTACGTATATATTCCCGCGCCGACGCTCATGAGGATATCGAAAAATGTTCTCAAAATATGGGGTCCAATTGAAGCTAACATTATTTCTTGGTCACGATATGTCACCGCATACCCAGAGACCCGCGATCAACCCTGCGCTGGTATAACGTAAAACTATTCCAATCTGTCTTTATTGCGATAGCAATGATATGGGGACTCCAGGCGCATCTCTGCCTTCGTCGTCGCCGTGATGTTTCGTATGAAGTCTATAGGGCCGATAACATCGCCGCCGCCCGCCGTATGCTGTATGTGCGAGTGAAATCGTGCCAGGGTGAGCCGACGATGGCGGCTCAATTTCGCGTGCGCAAGGGAGGAAAGCGTGCAGGAAGCGCACAGCCTTCTGTCGCGCGCAAGGCACCGCGTGAGGAATGGAGGGAGGGAGGGGGGCGTTCTCCGGCGGCTGCTGCGTATGGCAGTGCCGCGTAGGCCCTATCTTGAAGGTGGTCTGCGATGGGGACAGAGTTGGAGTGCTCATAGCTTCGTACGCGCTGTGTTTTCGCCGCTTACTTCGCCTTGAATCGAGAGGCAGTACGAAAGTCAATTCGCTCGCTGCTGCAACGGCGCTTCCTCACTCCAGCGTTTATAATGAGAGTTTCCGCGGTCATCGAGTGAGATGTGTTCACGTTTGCTTGTGCGCGCGTGACACCATGCTTGTTAATTAAGTTAGTAAGCCAATGTTTACAACTTTATACGGCCGATAAAACTATTGTCCTTACTTCGTATAGCTGTCTACTAATGTGCTATCACAATCGATGCTTCGCCCTTCGGGCGAATCTGCGACTTCTTATTCCAAATCCGCCATCAGCCTGCGCGGTATGTCTGAATGGCTCAGGCCTCGCCCATACGGGCAGAAAAGCAGATTGGAATATTTTTACGGAATACTGACCCTGTGGATAGAGAGACGCCCACCCGCTGAACCTACTGCAGCCCGCGCCTCCCTATAATATCTATAGTTCGCTCGCAGTGCCCTCAGCCTACTTTCTGTTGTTTTGCGCCTGAGCTAGGGAGCGCCGCGCCGCTCGGCCCAATCAACCGTATTCTAGTACACTCTAAACACAGCCGCCCTGGCCGTTCCGACAGCAGTGACAACAGCCGGGAGTGGCCGCGCGCACGTCGGCCACTTCCCGGAAGCGCCGAAAAGTACAGTGTTATAAGTGCGAAAATCACGAGAAACTGCGCGGAAGGCGCCGTCGCGTGGTCTGACGCATGTGATCGGCCGCACACTTTCGGAGAACGAATCCGCTCGCAGTTCGCGGCCACTGCCGGAGCAGACATGCCGAAGCCGTTCTGGCGCAGCGTGGCGCAATTTCGGTCAATTTTCTGTGTTTGGCACAGTTTGGCGCAGGAATCTTCGTTTGTATCAAAATGGCACAATTGGTGCAGGAGTCCCACCCCTGCATGAAGCTAAGAAACCACCACAACAAACAGGTGGGAGGGCAGGTAGGTGAATGGCCTCGAAGTCCACGCAGAAACAGAAATAAGGAATGCTAGGGGACGCCGCGCCGTTCACCAATCCGGTGAATGTTGAAGACTGCGACAGTGACTAACGGAAAAGAATTTTAAAAAGGGGAGTGGGGTCATGGATATGAGGAAGGGGGGGGGGCGCATAAAAGAGGTCAAGAACGAAATCGGTGGATAATTATAGGCATAGAGAGTGTCTCGTCCCTGCCCGATCGCTCGACACCAGACGGCCGCGGTCAGTCGCATAGCTGAGGCTCACCTACCCCGTCGTAACATGCTGCTTGCTGCGGAGAGCCCATCCTAACTAAAGATCTCGGCAATTTTCAGAATGGACGGGTGTCAGGAGACACGGCACTTTCAAATCTTTCGGAGCTACTGGCCCTAATTTTACTGCGAGCTACGGATGCCGTAATTTTCACAAAGGCTTCTAAACATGAAGCAGCCCTGGTTCGCACTGTCTGACTCATCGATCCCCGAGTGTGATCAAATAACAATATGCGTCGCTTGATGACTACAATGCCACGATCGCAAGTTACTTCCAAACATTTCTTCAAACAAGTCAGAAAGAAGGTCACCGAAAGTGAGTGAAACTTGCATCATATGATACTATCAAAGTTCTAGCGCAAAGCTTCGTTTCTCTATTTTTAAATCTAGAATAATATAGCATGCCCACAACGCCGAAAGCGCGATTGAGTGATAGGCAGGCGGCTTGCAAAATAGTACCCGCCCTCTTCCGTACGTAGAAGTACCGCTCACTAAAAGATCTGGGCTGCAACAAGTCTGGCCTCCAAAGAAGAAGACACACAGATAGTGCGCTGTCTTGTTTTTGTTTAGTCCCGTTTTTAGCGCTGTTCGTTTTTCCAGGTCATGTACCAGATAGGTCATCGACATACATTATATAAATGCATCAATTCGTGATGGATTTTTTTTAAGCGAAGCTTTCTATTGGTATCCTCGACTGGTCGCATCCATCCCCCGAAGCATAGTCGTGCAGATCCGGCGTTCCCCGAACTCAGAGGTAGAGGACTAGCGCGCAAGCCGAACGTGTGCCTCGCTCTCGGAGGAGGAAATGGCAGATGCGAAACCACGTGACTACTGCTAACGTCCGATGTTTCCCCTATCCAAAGCTAAACCGGCGGATGCGCCGGTGGGACGACCGTTCGTTGAGACGCCAGCATGCTGTGGCCTAGGTTTCCTAGGCTACGGTGGACCGTCGCCAAGAACGGCGACGCTGTGCCTGTGATGACGTTGCTGGAAACGCTCTCATCTCGACGACTGCTGCGATGACAGGGCGCGGAGCGCCTCAGAGCGCTCGAAGATGGAGGAGAGCGATCGAAAAAAAAAAAAAAAAAACCAGCCGAACGCAAGGCGCGCACCCTCTTTCAACCAGCCGAAGACAAAGCCGCTCGCGAGAGCAGTCTAGAGCGCTCCGAAACAGCCAGCCGAAGATGCCATATGTCTCACTGATTCGTCCGTGAGCGCCGAAAATACCCTGCAGGAAAGCCAACTTACACAATGGAACTATCTGCGCATCTGCGCACACAATAGACCAACGGCACACGGCATACGTATCGTAGAACACTACAGTTTACATTCGCAGTTGTACCGATAAGAACAATGGGAACTCCAACGCCCAGACGAACCTAGACGAACTGTATATATCTGCATTGCATTACGCGCGTCGCGCAATGCATTCCCAGCCGTCACCACGAATAGATCGCGGGAGCAGCGCACGGCAGAAGAGGCTGCCGTACGCGAACGTAAGCGTGAGCGCGATCGTGCCCGTAAGGCCGATCCCGTGTATATTAATTGACAACGGCAGATCCTCTGACTGTCGACCACAGCGATCACAAGGCAATAGTGTGTAAGTGTAGAGTCGTCCGTGAAAGTGTGGGTGTGTGCGTGTAATCAACGGCTACATGATCTAAAATAAAAGCTATCCAACTTAACGAAATGTCTCTTCATTGAACTTCAACGTTCAAAAAATACAATCCGAAACAAGCAATCAAATCACATATGGATCGCATCGGGTCGCTCAGCATTTGTTGGGTTCTTTGCGTGGTCGTTGGCTTTGGACTTTGATTCAGTTTACATGGGAGAAAGCTTCGTGTTCAATCATCTTTCTTTAAGAAAGGGGCGTTTGATTTTTTTGCTATCATCGTTTGTAAACATAGCAGAACGATGATAGCATGATTTGATAATATATAGATATATAATCAAGTTATGCTCTCCCTCTCTCTCTCTCTCTATATATATATATATATATATAGACAGAGAGAGAGAGAGGTGAAGGAGGGGGAGGAGTGGTAGCTGCCGGCGGCGAACCCCCCCCCCCCCGAAATATATGTCTAGCTACACCACTGCACACGCACCTGTGATATCACGTGCGGGTTGGCACCCCGGAAGGAATACGAGGTGGCTGAAGTGGACTCAGACAAACAGCGAGAGTTTAATGACGCAGATGGTTGATATACACTAGAACACTAGCGTCATCAGGGAGTGCATTGTTGGTAGACGACGTTGCAAATAGAAAACAATAGAGAACCAAAACCGAAACTGACAATACACCTTTCGCCCTAACATAATTTAGTTGGTTAGTGAGGGTTAGTATGTTAATATTGTCTGAGGGCACAAAATACTCATTTATTACAAGGCGCTCGCGGTATAGAAAGAGTGAAACATTGTTAGGAAACAAAGATGAGACACATTTGCTATACGCTGTGAAGTATACGTGGCACATACACTAACACACTAAACGACATACACTAAACGTGTTGACTTCGAATCAAGAACAAACATTTACGAGTTTTTAGAAGTTCAGTGTCTAAATCTTGTAGCCATATCAATCAGGAGCTATTCTACTTTTCGGGCACTGCATCCATCGGGTCCCTGCGACTGGTTCGAGGGTGGCAGCTTGCTCCTGTGCAGTAGGATGGCTGAGGCCGAAGTGCTCTTATAAGCGGCAACTCCATGGACCGCCACGGGTCGGCTGCGGCTGCGTAATGTCGATAGCTGAGGAGTCCAGCTTCCCCCAGGTATGATGTTGCTTGAACATTGGACAGCTTGGAACATTCCCCCATTGGAACATTCCCCCAGGTATGATGAACATTGGACAGCTTGGATGCGTTCGAGGTTCTTCCGTCATCGAGACGAAGCGAAGACGGTCCTTGTTGGCCAAATCACCTTCCAGGGGCCGCTGGCCAACAGGTCACCTTTTAAGCGACTGCAGGCTTTTTCACACGAACAGAATCGCTAACGCCGAACTTCGGCGTCTTTGCAGCTCTACGAGCATCCATGTAGGTCTGGATGTATTCCTGCTTCTTCTTGACCCGCTCACGGAGGCACTGAAGCTCAGCATCAGGGTCATTGAAGAACGTAAGCCATGGTAGTCGTACAGCGTGAAGACGTGTTCGGGGCAGCTTTCCATGTAGCAGCATGGCTGGGACAATCCATTTAGTAGCGTGCGCCTTGCAGCGATATATGCCGAGAATGTCCGTTACAGCATGACGCAAAGGACGTTGCGCTACTATGGCAACTTGCAGGAACTTGTTGAAAATGCAATTGAATAGCTCGACGAATCCTTTCACTTGAGGATAGTAGAATGAATGGTGTTTGAGATGGATGGTGCATTTTTCAAGGAAATTCACGAACTCTCTGGGTGTGAATTGGGACCAGTTGTCGCAAAAAATCTAGTGTGAGTGAAGAAATCTGGAAATTGTGCAGGCTGAAGGATTCGATTTCATGCCGTTTCGAAACGTAGTCAGTGAGGGTGATCGCATATCTGCAGTCTTGTGGGGCCCTCTCTAAATGTCCAATTATATCAATAGCAAGTTTTTGCCATGGATCCTCTGTTAGGGGTACAGGTTGCAATAGAACGGGAGCTGTCCTTGCCCTCTTGCCAGCAAATTGGCAGACGGTGCAGCTGCTAATTGCAATTTCGACTCGGTTGTCGATGCTCGGCTACCAAACGCGTTCACGGAGGAACGCTTTTGTTCGGACAATTCCGGGGTGAGCTTCATGAGTCGTTGCGATCACTTGCGGTGTGAGAGACACGGAGACGATGACTCGCTCTTCTCGGAAGAGTAAGTTTCCGACAATCGAAAGCTATTAGAGCATGCTGAAGAAAGGCTGAAGTTCAGAAGATAATGATTTGTGGGCAGGCCACGATGATAGCACGAAACTCTTGACCGGCTCCATTGCGGTATCTTCGCTAACAGCTTGTTCTAGCTGTTATTTGGTCAAGTAAAGAGGTTGAACCAACGACACAACTTCATCGTGCGTAGCATCTTCCTGAGGAGACTAAATAGTAAGACAAGATAGGGCGTCTGCGTGTTGGTTTTCTGAACCCTTTCGGTATACCACAGTGTAGTTTTAGCGCAGACGACGTTCATACCAGCAAGCAATTTTTAGAGGACGTCTTCAATTTTCTATAGCGCAGTGAGGCGAGAGTTTCGTGGTTTGTACGGAGTGTGAAAGGGCGTCCCCAAAGGCATATTAAAATTAAATTATGGGGTTTTACGTGACAAAACCACGATCTGATTATCAGGCACGCCGTAGTGGGGGACTCCAGAAATTTGGACCACCTGGGCAGTAGCGCACCCAGGATCTCTGCCACGGGGTGTTGACAGTTTTACAATACCATCTAAACAGCACTAATTTCAATTTCGTCGCGGGAAATAGTCAAAAAATGCGCTTTTTGCGAGTGTACAGACGATTGCGCGTCTTACATCTTAGTTGCAGTACTCAAATGCGCAAGGAAAGAAAAGGGGTTAAACAAAAGGGGGGGTTAGGTCGGCCTCAGGGGGGGGGGGGGGGTTACAACTTCCGTACGCAGGCTTCCAGTGTCGGTGGGCGCACGAGTGTTCGTGATAACACCTATAGCTGTTCTGCAAATGACGAGATACCTTGAGCTGTTATCTTGTGGCCCAAAAATGATAGTTCTTGCCGGCAGATTTCATATTTGTCGTTGAGCTTGATGCCAGTAGCTTTGATTTTACACAAAACAACAACGGCAAGGTTCGCGAGATGCTCTTCTTTGCGTTTGCCAAGCACGATGATGTCGTCTGTGTAAAGCAACACTCTGGAACACCCCTTAAGAATTTGGGGCATCATCTTCTGAAAAGCTGCAGGCGCTGATACCAATCTAAAGTCCACTCATTTAAACCAATAGAGTCCTGAGTGCGTGGTGAAGGAAGTCATGGCTTTCAGGGTGCAGCCGCACCTGATGTATGCCGATGCGAGGTCCAACTTTAAGAAGTGCGTGGCTTCCGCGAGGCTGTTCCTCTGTGTGAGGAAGAGGAAAGGTATCCGTGACAATTGTTTTGTTTGGTTCACGAGACCAACACAGAGCCGAACTTCACCATCTTTATGACAACAACAATGGGTGGCACCCACTATGACGCCTAATCTTTTCGATAACATCTAGTTATTCTAGAAAGCTCGCCAAACATAAAAAAAGTGCCGCGGGCTTTCGCGGGCTTCGTTCAGACTTGGAAAAACCTTGTAGCCCGTATTGAGTAACACGAAGCTGGATCGGGAATTTTTCAGTATGGTCTACAATTTTCTCATTTACACTTTTGCTCTGATTATATTAATTATTGATGTTGAATAATTAAAATAACTAAATACGTAATTAGGCGAAGTACAAAAGATCGTCTGACTTACTCCAAGCGATGGCAAACAACATTACCTTGGTTCTGTCCAGCTACATGGCACTTGCATATTTTAAATTTTGGCACAAGTTACGTGGCACACATGATATTTGTAAATGCGTCTGGTATTCTTGCAAGGCGCCCCATGAGCAGTTGCAAATCCGGACGAGCTTTTAACACGGACTGCCAGGGCGTTCGAAAAGCTTCAGCGTAGTACAAACTCCTAGACACATTCCCGTTTTGAGATATCGACACGATCGAGTGCTTAAGGTAGTGGCAGCGACGCTCACTCTGAAGAAAAGAGTGACTCCTCAAGTTTGGGTTGGCTGCCTTTACTCGGTACACATGGTACGGGCATGCCTTTCAGTGGCGCCAAGTTCCGCTCTTTCATTTAAGGTGGAACGAGGCGGGCTTCCTTTAAGCCATAAAAGCTTCCGACGGCCAACCAGAAATAAAAGCACATTTTGGAGCCAGACGAGAGAGGACCCGACATGGCGCTCGCTTAACTGTTCTGACACAAGTCGAAAACCAAAACAAAGCATTAGGGCCGACACCAAAGCAGCGAATATAATGTGCTCAGACGCGAAAATTCGCCTTTGCGATGGCCAAGGGCACAAATCCTTCCCACCGTGTTTCACTTAGTTGATCGTTGTCCCAGCGAAAATCAGACAAGTACAAGATGGTCAAAAGAAGTATCTAATACGAGATACTAAATAGAATGCTAGAGATTCACTCAGTAGATTATTAAATACCCAAACTCAAAAAGTGTCAGAATAGAGTACGAGATTCTGAGAAATGAATTTAGTTACGTTCAAAATACTTTCAAAGTACTGTAGACCTATACAAACAATACAACGGTTTGGGTCGTCGAAGCGCTTTATATTGTCAGACTAGACAAAGGCCCGAATTGATAAAAGTTTTGTTAGCTCTCGGAAAGAGCTGCTTTTCAACATCCGTGTTATACAGCCTGCCCCTCTTCTTTTTGAATATATAGCTGCCGACGATGAGTTGATGGAATTGTAGCCAGATAGTCTAATGGACCTTAGGTTTTTATTATTATTAATAATTGCGCAGAAAAGAACGTTTTGCTATTAAAGAGCTCGCTATCTCCGAATGCTGGCTAAAGAACACTAAACGGGAGAACAATACAGACAGAAAAGAAAAACAAATCTCAAAAATTTTCACAATCGCTTTGAATAAAAGAAACTGCCACTATATCGGTATGTAGTGTGAGCGTGCATTTGAGAGTGTGGCTGCTACTGTACGTAGTTTTATTTTGTGCAAGCGCATATATGATTGTGTATTCATTACATGTTCATTGTATTTATGGGTGCTTCGTTTCCCTTTTTTTAAACTAAGAAGTTGATCCCTACTAAGATACTTGTTTAGAATTACTTTGTTTTGGTTCAACATGCTGACAATATTTTTGTTACTTACAATGCGTACTTCTTAGTTGCATTGCAACTTGTATAACATGTGCTTCTATCGCATTTATTTTTTATATAGAATCCCACCTGCTTGGTTCAATGTGACCGCAGTATACATAGCAAACAAAAATAAAGCTACGAACTCCACATAAAGTTGCAAATATTATGTATGTCAGGCACAATGCCGACTCAGGGCATACGGTAAGCATGAGCATTATCTACTCGTGCTGAAATAATTCAGTGCACAGCAAAAAGCAAAAATAAAGTCATTAGAAAGTTTTAGAATAGGGGCCCCAAAAGTTTGGACCCCCAAGGAGCTTTGCGGGTGTTAGCGTTGGGCCATGCAGGAGTGAGGAGTTTTAGAATATAGGGCTTTGCGTTTGCGAATAGCGTATTGCGCTTGCAGCGGCACTGTGGTATCAAAGAAAAATTATTCTAAATATTAAAATAAACTATACCTACTATTTTATGATAGGAAGAGTAATTTTGACTTTCGTGGTTTTGCGTTTAATTACAATTGAGAAGTTATTCTATTAGCAGCAAGCAGTTTGTTGCGCTTAATTTTGAGTAACCAACTTTAGGTGCCTTCACCAGCCAAGCTAATCCACGTTAGGCCTACGAGCCATGAAATCGACAATCGAAATCGGAATCAGCGGCGTCTAATGAATCAATATTCATTACACACGTTAGTTGAGAGAAAGCGATAACCACAGTCACTTCTCCTAGCTCACGAACTACACGCGTTACCACGAATCAAGCCCAGTTTGGTACTCGGAGAACGGTCGCTTCGATGGGTGCCGCCGTGTTTGTTGACGCAAAGCTTTTGGGACAGCTTTTGGAGACTCCGGTAAATCGGTGAAATAGCGCGCCCAACGCAAAACCCAAACGCAGTTTGCGTCTCGCGCGTGCGCAGTGGTGTCGACGCTATTTCTTTGGGACCCCTATTCTAAAACTCTCTAATAACGCGAAAAAATTATCATAAATTCGAGTTCAAAGAACTGTATCACACATCAAATTTCAATGACGAGAAGGTCATCACGACCTTACCATCTGATAAAAATTACGCCTCAGGAATAGCGCCATTAACAAAGAATAAGCTCCCGCCCATTCTCAAGAAATTATGCAAAGTTGTTACAGCTTATCTGTGTTTATAAAATCAACCTCCATCAAGGTCTAAGCAGTTCCTTCACCGACAACGGACACCTGCCTAAGAAGTCAAGAAGATTACGAAGTGCCTGCTAATGTTGGCCAAATTGCGGGAATTTGATGAGGATTTGCTCTACAGAAGGGTCCGCAGCGCCACAGTGTCTAATGAGCATGAATGAATGAATGAACGAATGAATGAATAAATGAATGAATTGTGGGTTTTTACCTGCGAAAACCACGACTTGATTATGAGGCACGCTGTAGTGGGTGATTCCGGATTAATTTTGAACACATGGGGTTCTTTAACGTGCCCCCAATGCACAGGGCGTTTTCGCATTTCGACTAATGGACGTCAATCGACCAACATAATAGCCATGGCAGGTCTCAAAATATGCATTGGATTATATCGTTCAGCGTTGATCACTCATGTATTTGAAGCGACAAAAGCGCCTATCCACGCCCATCGCGCGCAAATAAACGTGCCGCCATTGTCGCCGTTTCTCATGGCGACCCGAATATCATCCATTAAGGAGCAACGTCATGCAAAGTTGCGATACGATTAAAAAAAAGGACAAAAACAACAAAAAAAGCTTAATGTCTATTTCGTTCCATGCAGAGATGTGGCAATATCTACAATGCGGTGTGAACGCTACAGAATTAATTTCCAGTTTCTACAGATCCCAAAAATTTCAGAGATCAACTCTGTAGTCTCGATGTGCACCTCCGGATGAATCAGTACCCGCAGTCTTCGCTCTCCTTTATTTTCTTGTTTTCATCTCTTAACCCCTCTTGTTCCTCTATAGCTTAGAAAATTGGACGAGCGTTTGCTTGACCTCCCTGCCTTTCATTTTTCACTTCTTTCTGTCTCTCTCTCTCTGAAGACGCTGTCTCTAAAACGAAGCTCGAGGGACGCACTGAACGACACAGCAACCTTGTGCTTGAGAAAAAAAAAAACTCTGAAAGGCATGAGTACTTGATACAGATGTAACAGCTTGGTCGCCACTGTCTTACTCAAGGGAGGTTCGATAATTCGTCCTCTGCAGCAGCACTTTCGTTGTTGTCCGGCGGCGAATAGTGGAACGAGAAGTCACTGTCTTGTGCCGGACCTTGCAGCTCCTTTTCATTTAGTGGGGAGAAAGTCCATTGCAGAGCCAAGCTCGCCGTCTCGCCTAAAGCGGTAATGTTGACGCGGTTGCCCACATCAATCTTAAATATAATGGCGGGCCTGCTTTTTGTGTTCCGATTTTCTGACATATGACACCAAACAGGCTCATGCTGATTGTTGGTTAATGTCAGTTCGAGTCGTGAGTCAAGTTCTGAACGAGGCAATACATTTCTGCGCTTGCAACCAGGCAACTCCGGTTGAAGTGCCTTGAAAAGTATCAAGAAAGTGTAGAAGACACCACCAAAGAGTATTTAAGTTACACTACTAAATACTGCTTTGCAAAAGTATTATCGAAATACTCAGAAGACTACTTAAAATACAGTATTGTTGGTAGAGTATATCAAGGATACGCAAAAGTCTGGCGTCAATGAACTTTTGTCTTTGCTGGCCAGTTAATGCGACTATATTGAACCCTTGGCGCAATATTCAGTTTTTCCCCTTTAAATATCCTAAATAGCACTTTACTCGCTTTGTTTCTGTGTAATTCTTGATGGCCAGATCCACAGAAAAGTGGCGGTTTTCAACTGACTGAGAATGTTTTTATATATTGCGTCCAGTAGAACAATCTACTCCCTTTTACAAATACATTCACCATCATACTTAACCCGAACATGCCTTAAATGCCATTTTGCTTCTGCATTGGCTGCTGGAGATTTTCGGTTGAGGTACCTTGAATGGTGGTAGCTTACTACTTCTTCGTTCTAAATTATTCAATGTTACCTCCTTAAAGTACATGTTTAATAAAGTTAATTCGGTGTAGATACGGGCTTTCAATGGGCGGTTCAAGTTTCACGCCGGCTGTACAGTTAATGCGACTATATTGAACCCTTGGCGCAATATTCACTTTTTCCCCTCTAAATATCCTAAATAGCACTTTACTCGCTTTGTTTCTGTGTAATTCTTGATGGCCAGATCCACAGAAAAGTGGCGGTTTTCAACCGACTGAGAATGTTTTTATATATTGCGTCCAGTAGAACAATCTACTGCCCTTTTACAAATACATTCACCATCATACTTAACCCGAACATGCCTTAAATGCCATTTTGCTTCTGCATTGGCTGCTGGAGATTTTCGGTTGAGGTACCTTGAATGGTGGTAGCTTACTACGTCTTCGTTCTAAATTATTCAATGTTACCTCCTTAAAGTCCATGTTTAATAAAGTTAATTCGGTGTAGATACGGGCTTTCAATGAGCGGTTCAAGTTTCACGCCGGCTGTACAGTCACGGACAGATACCGAAACATAAACAAAAGATTCACATCGGTGAAAGAAAGTGAGATTGTCCTCGAAAGAACTACATTTGAAACTATTCGTGTAACAAACTACTCCGTATATAGGAAACCCAGGGGCAATTCCTTTCGTATCTGCCGGGAGAAGATTTCTTTTGCATGTTTCTTTTTCAATTGTCACGCTAGCAGTTCATTCGTCCATGGCGGTGCCTGCGCACAACAGCAAGAGTAACCCAAGCCAGTTTCAAAATATGTCTGCGGGTCCCTCAGTCATACTTTTGTGTGTGGCTAAGGGTGCTGTTCAGGAAGAGGATTACTGTAAAAAACAGAGACAAAATAGTTATAGAGTTGTTACTTGCGATCCCACGCAGTTCAAATTACAAGGAAATCGTGTCGGCTGCCTTTTATAGTTAGTCCGGATTTCGAAACACATGTGTGAGAAAAACGACGAATTTTTCGCAGCAAAAAGAAAAGGAAGCAGCCAAGATGAGATTAGAGTTTTATGTGTTCGTGCTTGCGGTTTTACGCCCGGCATCTCACTTCCAGGCTAGGCCGCAAGCAGATTCAATTTCACCATCACTGCGAAAACTTCTACGGCTTCCGTGGTTCTATTGTAGCTTTCCGCATAGGTACAAGATAGTCAAAAAAGTTTCTACCCCGTTGTCTTTACATTTGAGAAAGCCGCAGTCCGTTCGCTTTTGTGATAAATGTAACAGCGCGATAAAACGTTGAAAACGGAACGTTTTCCCCCAGAACACCATTTTGAGTGGCAAAATGTGGAAGTGTGAGCATGTGGCTAATATTTTTCTTCAATCATCGGCTGTTTTAGCTTGACCTTTTTCCTCATCTCCCACCGCTAAGCCCGAACACGAGGGGCGTGAGCACGACCAGACCGGCGCACCACAGTCGGCTAGCAATCTCACTCAGCTAAGCTCTGAGCGGTGCGACGAACGGGCAAGCACGCGACGGTCAGCAATGTTCTGGTTTACTGCGCAGCGTAAAAGCATAATGTTACGACATACCCATGATAAAATAATAAATACTTTATGTCAACTACTGAAAATATTTACCATAAAATACAAATAATATTTTCCGCGGAAAGCTGCATAGGATATATAGTACATATTTATAGTAGTCCCAGTTTTCACTATCAAATCCCGCCTTAAGGCGCTGAACGCTAAGGTATATTACCGCACGTCTTTCAAGATTAAGTCGCAGGTATAGGTCACCTGGTATACCTCCCACATATTCACGACTTGCATAAGGAGCGCCAATTTCTCCTCTGGTATTCGCCCTCCTCCCCATTCTGAAATCTAGGGAGTCTCCAGTCGAATTGTCATCCTATCATGTGATTGCACTTTCCAGTTGCGTCGGCAAAGTGATGGAAATGATTATTTTTTTCATACATTAAATGGTACCTCGAGCACTTCAATATCTATCCTGACGCTATGGCAGGCTTTCAGCGGCTTTGCTCTTTCATCGACAACGTTATTAAGTTTGTTACCAGTGTTCAAGAACAAAAGAAGCATCAATCACTTATCAAAGTGCCTTTTTCTGGATATCAAAGGTGCATACGATGATGACGCACATGAATACTTCCTAAGCTCACTAGAAGCTCTAGGAGTTGGTCGGATGTGTCAACGAATACAGGATTTTCTGGCCCCGAGGTGCTTCTTGCTGACCGAGAATGGCCCACATTAGGAGCACTACATCTGCCGTGGAATCCGGAAGGGTATGGGGTTGAGCCCTATATTCATGCTAACTCTCAAAACACTTGCTCAATATATACCGCGTACAGTTGGTGTCTCAATAAACGCTGATAAAGTTGGCTTCTGCGTTGACTCACCCCAGTTGCGCGCAAGTATTTAACGGGCGGCAACAGCGACGGCTTCTTATCTCTGAGAAGAAGGCTTAAGCACGTCTACTAAAAGGGGCACGTTCATTGTCCTCCCGTGTGAGCCTATGTCGTTGTATAAGTGACCAAACTGTGTTCTGAGTTAAGACGCATTGCTGCTCCGGCGTCATCATAAACCACAAGATCTCGTGCAACCTACCATTGCGTCTATCTGAAGGAACTATATGTCATTGATCAGGTGTTCAAGTTACTCGGCGGGAGAAATCGAGGTACATCTGTGCAATCTATGCTGGAGCTGTACAGGGCATTGTTGCTGAGACTCCAACGTTGCAGCCTGCTATAGTCTTGCCAAATACATGCAAGACCACAATTCCATTCACAATCGTCCATTAACACACAGCAGCGTTTGCTGATAATCAAACCAGGGTGTCAAACCAAACAAAAATTCCGAGAGCATTTGTCTCACGATGAATGCCGACGCTATTGCGATTAGCATTGAAGCAATGCAGTGACACGTCATATTGTTGCCACTGAAACACGTCCTGTGTGAGGCGTGTGTGCAGCCGCGTTCATCTCTCACGCTTCCACTGAACACGCTGCACCGTCTAGTGGAGTCCGCGAAATTCGCGCGTTCCGCCTGTATGAATACATATTCAGACAAGATTGTCTTGTCGCGGGTTGAATTCTACCCAGCACAAGAGAAATTTAGTGGATGTAAATGGGCGCATACCCAAAGGGACATACTCAGCGACCGAAGTTGGCATCAAAGAGGTTCAATAAACAGTGACACACCTGTGGCACATATAACCAGGGACCCAAAATGGTGTCAAAGAGGTTCATTGGAGACGGCGCATATCCAGTAGCGCATGCCAAGTGACCCAAGTTAGTGTCGAATGATGATGATGATGAATATGGTGTTTTGTGGCGCAAGGGCCAAGTATGGCCAAAGAGCGCCAGGCCACAGTTAAGTTAGTGTCGAAGAAGTTAATTGATGAGCGGCACATACCCAGGAGGACGTACCCAGAGATGCAGTTTAGTCCGGCGGTTGGTTTCGAACCCTGTCGCTCACAGCAGCCCGTTGCTGTAAGTACTAGACAATGGACGACATATGCAGGGTGTGCCAACTTCCACGCACCAAGATTTAAAGATATGCAAATTCCACGTAGCATGACAGAACCAAGGTAATGCAGTTTGCCGTCGCTTGGAGATACTCAGATTATTTCTTGCATTCCACCTAATTACATAATTAGTCTTAACTAATTAAGCAGCTCTAAAATATTATAATTAGATGATAAGTGTCAATGAGAAAATTGTAGAGCAATATGAAAAACCCCCTGATAAAGCGTTCTGTTGTTCAATACGTGCTACATAAAAGTGCTTTTTCCAGCGTGAAAGAAGCCCGTGAATACACAATATTGCCGCGCGACTGGCCGCTCGAGGCACTTTTGCGTGTATTCGCGGTACCTAATTCGCGGGCTTCTTTCACGCTCGGAAAAAGCACTTTTATGTAGTACGTACTGAGCAACAGAAAGCTGTATCGGGAGTTTTTCATGTTGCTCACCAATTGTCTCATTGACACTTTTAATCTAATTATAATATTTCAGAAGTTGATTAACTATTTAAGACTAATAATGTAATTTGGTGGAATGTAAAAAATTATCTGAGTATCTCCAATCGACGGCAAACAACATTACCTTGGTTCTGTCCAGCTACATGGAATTTGCATATCTTTAAATCTTGGAGCGTGACAGTTGGGACACCCTGTATACACAGTGACCCGAGATAGGCGGGACAACGGTTACAGACATAGGTAATCCCGTAAAAGTGCGTGAAGTTCCGAAAGAATTGTTAATAGCCATAAAGAATACCGGCTCGGTTCGGGTTCATCGCGCTCTGACTTCTTTCCGGTTCCGTTCCGGCTCCGACGAATGAAAAAATATGGTTTGCGAACCGGTTCAGCGTAGTCCACTTTATCTAGCTTCATGGTAACACGTTGCGCAGCGCTCTCGACTTGTCCGCATGGCGCATGCGCACGTTTTGTTAGGAGGAGGTAGAAATAGACCACCTGGCTGGCACATGGGAGAAAGCAATTGATGTTGCTACATGAACGTCAACCAAAGAAGTTTAACGTTATACAGCCCCAGCAGGCTTACACAAAGACAGCCATCTTAGCAGGCTAGATGTAGAGTCTGCGGCGCGTGGTGCGGCGCCTCCACGCGACCATCTCAGCGCTCCCCCTTTCCAGTGTTTGCATTTATCTCCATCCTTACGGATTACGTGCAAAGCGTACAAACTAGCCTTTTTTATTTGCTATATACAAAGTAGCCGTTTTAGACATATATGGATGCTGATTTAGGTATCTATAAAGGGAAAATTTTGCGGTAATAACCGAACGAGAAGGTTTTTTTTTTTTCATAAATCGTGCATCATAATTTAGCGACATGATATCACAAACATTTAAAAAGTTGTGAATATATACAAACATCAAATAAAAAAACATTATTAATTCTGATATAGAGCACGTGCACAGGGATGACAAGCGACAAATCTTGAAGAAAAGTGACGCAGTATTGAACATACAACGAGGTATTTTCGGTGCATCACAATGTCCACAAATCAATCTTTAAATACCATATAATGAACATTCAGCGTGGTCATCAATCGGCACAGCTGTAAATACGTCACAGGAAAACAATAGTCAATTGAAAAAATCCGACACCTAATGAAAGTAACACCATTAGAATAGTACCTGTTCATTCGATTAACTATAAGTTTTTGCTGACGCTGTGAGGCATGCTCGCCAGGATTGCATCGTAAGAGAAACGGTATGCGCCACAAATTAAGTATAAAAGGCCTGAGCCAACATGAGGCCACTCCTGATTACGATAGACGAGAGCACGGCTGAAAGTCCGACTCACCTCACCGTTCTAGAAGCTAGCGCTGGACGCTGAACATTTCAAAGGTCCGCGGTTGCTTCACAGATGCAACATTAGTATTAACCACGACACTAATCGCACACAAGCGTAGATATGCATGATGCATGGCCAGTACACAGCCACGACATCACAGTTGCACTGAACGTGCACGCCGCATTTGCACAAAGCTACAGCGCCGAGGCTGTCGCAGCTAGTCGCAGCGCCGAGGCAGCGCCCACTGCGGCGGCACGCGTTCCGCATTTTAAACAACGTTCGCGGCCGCACCGTGCTTTCGGCACGCATTAGGCAGATGCGAGTCATTTTGCCAGTGCATTATAAAGCTTACTTTCTGCGCTTTCAAGTGACACCTAGTAGTATTGCGTGGCAAGAAGCGTTGCTTGACGGCAGTACAAACATTAGTAGCAAAATACGGCGTTCTTGCTGTACATCAACGCACGTCGCAGAGAAAGGAGGTCGAGCGCGCACTGATAAGGAATGCGAACTGTACGGACCAAACTCGGCACTCGACGTCGATCGCCTTCGCTCCTCGCGACGCCGCTGGCGCCCTAAGGTCTGGTCGAGTCTGAACCTCGTCACAAAGGTGAAAGCGAAAGCTACGTCCGCATAGCACCAATTATTCAGCGTTCGCCTACGAGGCTTCCCACCTGTCCTTTCCAAACTCCCTCTATTGTGCCGCGGAGCGCGAAAAGTGGACACAGTCCTAGGAGCAAAACGAGGAGCACCGGTGTTGCGAATGGTGATGGTCCGTGGTGTCCATCAAGGGGTTCCATGTATGGTGCCGTGCCAGGTGCGAGAGGAGGTGATATCCAGGGAGATTAGAAAATTGTTTTATATGCACTGTACATGGTATATTACAAGATGGGCTCCATGATATTGGAGCCGTCTACGTGCTAACATCTTTGCATGTGGTAGCGTTTACATCTCCGAGCGTTCTCCATGGTCGAGCGTGCTCTACATCGTCAAGCGTGCTCTACATGGTCAAGCCTCAAGCGTTGTCTACATGGTGAAGCGTCTCTCACAACACTCAAGTCCCCTGTTTTATCCCTTTCGTTTCCCTCTTTCACTCGACGAGGGAACACACTGTAGTTCTTTTAGCCAATCAGCATCTTGGATCAGGTGGCCATATCCCGCACGTGATGTGTCGTCGTTTCCCGCCGGGCTCCGCCTCCAATCTTGTTAGGTCGCCCCCGAACACAGGCAGCGGTTGACACCTTGGGAACCGAACGTTGATGTCGTTCCCCCGGGATTGCCAGACGCGGGCCCCTTTCAAGATTCGCCTCTCCATAGTGGTCAGTTCGCGGAACCAGGTAGGGCGGTGGCTGTCTCGAAAGGCAGCAGTCGGCGTAGCGTCGTCGTGGTTCGGGCGGCGCTGGTAATTCACGGGACCGCACCAAGGGGCGACGCTGCCGTTTAGCCACGCATGAGGTAGCCCGGAGACCAACTGCTAATCCCTCAGTCCCAGGTGACAATTCTCGGCCGCGAGAAAGGGCGCCAGGTTGGCGCGTCTGAGTCGGCGCCGGCCTCCTTTGTCCCGAGGGACCGCCAGACACAACAGCACCCCCGCCGCCAGATGATGCATCGGGAGGTCGAGTTGTTTCATGCAGCTCGGCCGGTTTGATGCCTGCTTCGCTCAAAGCCATGGGGCCGCTGCTTCCAGGAATGATGATCTTCCCGCCAAAGGCCTCTTCATAGGTAGGCTCAGACTGGGCTGCAGAAATGACAAGCTCCAAGCTCCAAGGAGCGACCTTTGTCAGCCACACACAATGCTGCAAGCGCCACTGCAAGCCACTCCCATCGCCAGACTTTACCAATTCCAAAAATCTGACTGCCCCCTATCTAAAGAAAACCCTGAAACACAAGGTGCTCGTTGATCCGGACAAGTACCAAAAAAACTTCCGATGATGTGTCTTCGGAAACAGACACCATCTGGGTTAATGTAATGAAGCTAAGTAATTATGAATTAGAGCTTCCACATATCAGGAAGGCGAAGGGAGAACTGGCCTTCACTAATTCGCATTCTGTAACACTTAGCACAAAAGAGCTACATAATCATTACCTAATGCTGAAAATGCCGAATCAACAAATAGGAAAACCATCTACCACGTGCCCAAATTGGCTCACAAGGGTGACTTATTCTGCATTTGCCCTATCGCACTTCGAAATTGTGCTGCTTTAATGCTATAAGCTCCATCTGAGCAGGTGGCCGTATTTATATGACATACCCCTTTGTAAGACGTTGAAGACAAAATAAGTCTATCGCTAAAGGCGATCCGCGCAACCAGTTTCTAACGCGCGGTCCTCTCCACGTGCGTGCGGGAACAACCATCCGACGCTTTCCAAAATCAGCTGTCACGTTTTCATGAAAGCAAACAAAACATGACGCGACACTAACTCGCGCGAAAACTCCGGTCATCAACTTGCGCAACCTGCGCGTGACCTTCTAAACTTTTTGTAACCCTGACACTGTTTGCAATACAATTCTTTATCTGTCGCCGCGTACACACTCCCCTTTAAATCGTGGGTCTAACCTGAGCCGGAAAGGTTAACAACATAACAAAAAAACTGCGGCATTCTTTACGCCTGTCAAACTTTCAAAACTGAACTCAATCTCGGGCAGACAGAATACAAAAGAAGAAAAAATCCTACCCGTCTTCCTGTTTTCTCTGTTTTCGGGCCTCAAACGCACCCCTTTCTTTCAAACGCACTCGAGGGGGTCGCGCATTCCGGGGATTTCGCAAGGCGCCGTCGCGAAGAAGGCAAAAGCCACTAATTCGCCTGACACATCCGGTAGCTGTGACTTTAGGACAACCGCCTCCAAGTACGGGGAGGGAGATACATTGACAGACCCGTGCGCGCACTTTCCAGTTATCTGCTCGGCAGACTCCTTTCTTTTCCCCTGCGAGTGATCGGCCATTGTAACAGCCTACAGGACGCTTCCCTTTGTCCCTCTGCCTACTATGCGTTGTACGAGATGCGGTTAGGCGACGTTCACCACGCCTGAATCTTCGCGAAACTCTCCTTTTCGCGACGTGCGTCACGCCGGTCCCTGACCGCAGCAAACGCCTAAGCTTGGGGTTTACCCTCCTTCGCTTTTTCACGCTCTCTGTCTGGACTCTGACCCTAGCGAATTTGCCCCTGTCGCTTTGGCGCTTCGCATGTTTGATTCCAAGCGCCTCGACCGCGTCCGCCGTTCTCGTTTTGCGCCTACGCCTTTTCTGTTTGGCATGCATCGTAGAGTCTGCAGTTTCGGCACACGCGCTTGAAATTTCCTTGCCCCTTTGGGTTTCACAGTGCGACTGCCGTTCTAATAGAGCAGAACCAGATTTGACCTTTGAGCAAGTTAGCTCGTCATTAAGTCTATCTTCAGGTGGTCCAGCTCCATCACTGCCGTCGATAGCATGCCAAACTTCTCGCTGGCCTTCGATGTCGGCCTCTGTTTTCAAAACAGCCTTACTAAATGGCGAAACAAGCGTTTCTTCGCGCTTGTCACTGTTTCCGTCAACTACTGGCACCACAGCCCTCTCAGCGCTGTCTGAACTAGCTTTGTTGTTCTCATCCTGGCCTTCGCAGCCGGCCACGAATTCTAGGGCGGGAAAACCACAGCTCTCTTCGGTGACCGTATTCACCTCGCTTCCGGCTACTAACCCGTCTAACTCATCACTGCTTACAGCTGCCTCTGGAATCGTTCCATGGTCCTGTGACCGCTGCTCAATAGGGAATAAGCCTATCAGTCTCTGAGTCTCCTCACGTGCTTTTGCCCTGAAAGCTCCCTTGCTGGAGATGGATTTTCCCGGTTCCCTCAGCATTTGCTCCGACCGATTCGAGAAGCAATGCGTGACCTTGTCTGGCAGGCTGGCCAAAATTGCCGCCGCCGTACACACTTGGCCTAAAGGGCCTTCCGTTTCTGGTGCGGGAAATCTGCCGCTCTCTTCGCTTTGTGTGTGTGCCACTTGCATCACACCTTTTTCAGAGCTTTCTACACTAGTCATCTCAGTGCTAATGTTACCTTCGACAGGCTCGGCTTTTTCACTGTCTTTTGGGCCTTCGAAGTCGGCCTGCCATGCTACACCAAAGCGTCTGTACAAAGCCCTCTTAGCCCTGTCGTAGTCGCGCGCTTTCTCCTCGGACAAACAATGCATAAAACACGCGGCGACACTAAACGGGAGAAGTGCTCCTAATCGCTCGGCCCACAAGTCCCGGCTGACACCCTCTTTCTCACACACTCGTTCAAAACCGGCGAGGAAATTAACAATACCCTCGTCTGTCTCGAAAGTGTGGAGCTGGCGTCGCGCTGTCCGCCATCTGAGCATCTGATTTTCCCGTTCGAGCTCTTTCATCCTAAGAGCGTGCCGTTGCGCTGCTTCTTGCTCGCGCCTCTCGAGAATTTCGGCATCGTGCCTGCGATTTTCTGCTTCTTCACGCTCGCGCCTCTCGCGCTTCTCTACCGCTTCAAGCTCGCGCCTCTTGCACTCCTCTGCCTTTTGGTTTCTTTCCTGAATTGTCTCCCAAGCTTCATCAGCTTCCTCGACCGTCACCTCTTCTACCTTCATGACGTCGAGAACCGCTTCTTTCGTTTTTGCGGAGTCGACCGAAATGCCTAACTCCTCGCAAATTAGAAGGAGGTCCTGCTCTCTGAATTTCTCCATAGCGATCTCGTTTGCCTTCAAAATTCACCCTTCTTAAAATTCGCTATTTAAAGAAGGTGAATTTCCCAAAATGGTGCCCGCCAGAAAACACACAGTTAATCTCCTAGCAACTACCTACTTGTACTAGAGAGTTCTGGCGACATGAAGCGCAAACTCAGGCACTAAGCCCGTCCTTATCGCTACCATCAGGAGATCGCAGAATTTCTCTCTTCGTTCCTTCTTATGAAACAATTTTCCTAGCCTCTCCGGCCTTCTCCCAACTCACTTCCTCATTCTGTAAAAGCTCCAATTGTTGACTTTTGCCTACCGCAGGGACAACCAAAATGCCCATCGGCTCACAACTTTTGAGGAGTTCCTGGATTTCAAACTTATCCGTATTTACAGTGCACCCTGTGTTTCTTCCCCTTAGTAACTTAGCCCACGAGACACTATATTCTTGGTCTGCGAGATGAAATCACTAACAACACCAAATCATCATTACCGACTTAGTAACCTGCGCTAATGAGTCTGGCGAAAAGAGAAGCAAACACGTAGCACACACCACACCGATGTAGCCAACGCCGGCCGATCCCATAAGCTGCCAGCCACTGTTGCGAATGGTGATGGTCCGTGGTGTCCATCAAGGGGTTCCATGTATGGTGCCGTGCCAGGTGCGAGAGGAGGTGATATCCAGGGAGATTAGAAAATTGTTTTATATGCACTGTACATGGTATATTACAAGATGGGCTCCATGATATTGGAGCCGTCTACGTGCTAACATCTTTGCATGTGGTAGCGTTTACATCTCCGAGCGTTCTCCATGGTCGAGCGTGCTCTACATCGTCAAGCGTGCTCTACATGGTCAAGCCTCAAGCGTCGTCTACATGGTGAAGCGTCTCTCACAACACTCAAGTCCCCTGTTTTATCCCTTTCGTTTCCCTCTTTCACTCGACGAGGGAACACACTGTAGTTCTTTTAGCCAATCAGCATCTTGGATCAGGTGGCCATATCCCGCACGTGATGTGTCGTCGTTTCCCGCCGGGCTCCGCCTCCAATCTTGTTAGGTCGCCCCCGAACACAGGCAGCGGTTGACACCTTGGGAACCGAACGTTGATGTCGTTCCCCCGGGATTGCCAGACGCGGGCCCCTTTCAAGATTCGCCTCTCCATAGTGGTCAGTTTGCGGAACCAGGTAGGGCGGTGGCTGTCTCGAAAGGCAGCAGTCGGCGTAGCGTCGTCGTGGTTCGGGCGGCGCTGGTAATTCACGGGACCGCACCAAGGGGCGACGCTGCCGTTTAGCCACGCATGAGGTAGCCCGGAGACCAACTGCTAATCCCTCAGTCCCAGGTGACAATTCTCGGCCGCGAGAAAGGGCGCCAGGTTGGCGCGTCTGAGTCGGCGCCGGCCTCCTTTGTCCCGAGGGACCGCCAGACACAACACCGGGTAGGGAGGGTGGTGGAAGCAGGCGCCGTATGTCTAGACTGAGCGTCGCCGGCAATGCAACTGTTCCGGACTGCCGCCACATGCGCGTACCCAAAACTCGAATATGCGATAGCGATAGGTATGTGCCATGGAATGGCGAAGTGCGGTGACTATGAGGATGCAGCGCATAGGTCCAAGCGTTGTGCCGTTGTGCTGCGATAACGCGGCGGCGGCGAGGTTCCCTGCTGGGTTGTGTTTCTTTTTTTTTTTTTCTTGGTACAGTCGTTCGCTTGGTGGGCGCCGCTTGCATAAACTTTTCATGTTGCCGACGTCACTACAATATTAGCGAGGATTTTTTTTCTTTTTTTGAACTCACGATAGGTCAGCAATATATTCAGAACTCAATCATACTCGCCTACAAAAATTTAGCTTAAGGCTCACTCGGACTCAAACATACCAAAATTATACTCAGCCGGGATCACCCGGACTCACTTACCAACATTATACTGAGCCAGGCTCATTGAGGCTGAAACTTGCGGGTCAGTCTGAGTCTGTGTGAGTCTGAGTGAATCGACTCATGAGTAAGTTTGCTGACCTATGCCAGGGACCTCTACCTCCGAGCTGCAACGGATGCCTCTTTCTGTGAGAACAGATGTTGCTTGCTCCCACAAAGACACAAGTTTTCTGAAGTTCTCCAAATGTATTCCGTTGCCGACTGCATAACATTGACCCTTCTCTACGGATAGATACGAGTGCCGACGAGGTGCCGCCTATAGTCTCTCTCGCTGTGAAGCAGCCTTATTGTACCGTTAGCTTACGAACGCTTCTACTCATATCATCAGAATGGTCAATAGTCCAGTGTGCTTCTCCTGTAAGCGCTAGGAAATAATCCAGCACTTGTGCGCGTGTCTTTGGTACGACGTTCAGCGCCTTTCTCTCAATAGGGTTCCCAGTTGGGCTTGTTGGCTTCCCAGTATGGACGTGTAGCGTTGCGCGTAAAATACAGACAAAAGAAGGAACATGGTGACACACACTCCCACACACGGCCTCCCTCTCCAAACAATAGCAAAGGGTGTGGACTGCAGACCATATTCTGTATTCCGCCTTTTGCATTTATTTTTGCATTGCGCTGTGGTGCCACCTAGCAGGCTCCGCGAGAAGCAAAATGTACGGCGTCGGAGCGCCGCGGGACGTTGAAGGGCACGCTGCAAGAAGCGAACTGAAATGGCTTTGTGCATTTGGCAGTCATTGTAATTTTCGTTTTGTGTGACTAGCCGCTTCCTTGACAGGGCGCCTAGGACGGCAACGACTCTGGCGCGACTTACAACCGCAAGTCGTCGAAATATGATGACGAGATTTCGTGCAGCTACGCCGACAAAACCAGTCACCGCGCGATGTGCCTCTGAACGAATACATCGCACCGTAACGCGATTGCCACAGCGCCTACGCTTCTATTCCTATTATTCATATTTAGTCGTACGCAATATGAATCCAAAAACGCTTCGGAAGTTGAAACGCACGAACCTGAAGACTCGCCAGCCGCCCACATCAAGTTCAAGCTGGGATCGATTCCGTTCAGCGGAGGTTAGCCGTATCGTAGCAGCCGAGTTCATGCATTCGCCAACCTGCACTGAACGTACGCCGATAGGATCATAAAAATTGCTTTTATAGCTCAGACTTGACCATAGTGTTCATAGCTCTTTGAAGGAGCCATACTGCGCGCACGGTATTTATGCAACACTTCAAGAACGGCGCATTTGTTTACGTCGGCACGTGTACGGCCACAGCTCGTTGTTCGCTTCAAGTACAGTAGAAATAATGCACCGCTCACACGAAATAATGACGAAATGCTGAAAGCATATGTGAACATTTCTCATGCGCATATTAGAAGCGTTGTATCACACTGAGAAGAGAAGGCATGAGCGTCGTGGGCACAACGAAAACGGTGACTACGACCACCCAGCCGCACTGGCACTCGAAAATGCCAATACCTGCCGTACTCGCGTGGCAACGAGCGATGTTGTTACTTATGCTGCAGTATCGAAAAGGCCATCACTTGTTGCCTGTTTAGCATAAGAAGCAAATTGCGTTTTCGGTAACTAATAAATTTGGCAGGATAACAATGCAGACAGATCTCACTACCACTCTACGTAGTTGCACTTCGTTCATGGAAGCGCCGGCGAGTGCGACCGGCAGCCTTCGATCAAGAACGGAAATGTACCGCGGCCGCGTTGGCACTGCGCTCTGTCGCCGCTTCCCACTGTTTGTGTGTACATCGTACTATGCTAAGAGTGGTTCACATCAAGTCGGTATGGTCAGGACCGAAGTATAAAAGCAGTTTTCTTCGTCTATATTTCAGGTCCGCCGGTAGCGGACAACCTCGTAGGCTGTGTTAGGCCTAATGAAGCGCTGAACGAGATCGACACCGCCTGAAACTCTATGTGGACGGCTGGAAAGGGCTGGAAATCGTGAATTTAAGCTTAGGAAACACGTGTCGACAATAAATGCATACACAAGCGCAGTCGCTGCAACCTTCGTGATGGTGGTGCGATGTTCTCACTCGGCGGCCGCTCGCACGGCGATCAGCACACTGGTTTTGTCGGCGTCGTCGGTACAGAAGCCTATCACACTACGATGGCTCGCTGCCGTCGGTCGCGTCGTCGGTCGCTTCTTCGTCATACTAGTATCACATTATAGGCCTCTCATTGACACAGTCTGCTAACTACAGCCGGCCGAATGTTGGCGCCGGTGTGAGGTCGACTTCTGATAAACATCGGTGTCGTGTCGGCATATATTGTGATGTACCGGACATTAACCGAATATAGTTGTGAACAGCTGAAGTTTCTACAGAAACACCGCGCACATACCGCGTCGTCGGCACTGCGCTGACAATATACAAGTTCGCGTCCTCGTCGACTATGCTACAGGCTGCACGCGCTATTGCATACGAGTGCGTCGTCTGCTGCACGAACCACCGACGCCATACAAAACGTTTTCGGCGCTCGCCGCTAGGGTAGAGCGCATGCGCACTCGGGACATGCAAAAGGCGGATTACTCCGACTGCAGCTGCATATACGGAGCTGACGCAAAAAGCTTTTCGCTCACCACCCCTAATGCAGGTATTGAAGTGCACACGCCAAAGTGACCGTTCGAAGCCTTCCTGTGCATGTTCCAGCGGGCGCGCAGTAGTCACCCTCGTCGTCGTTTTCTTTTTTTTTCTTCGTTTTTTCTTTTTTTTGTAATGCGTGAGTATTTGGAGTGTCAAAGTGGAAAAAAGTGTATGTGTGTGAAGTGTGAGAAGCGGGTCAAATGGTACAGGTAGAGACGAGGTGGGATAGCGTAGAAGAACGTCTCTCTCTATATATATATATATATATATATATATATATATTGTGAAGACAAAAGATGCGCACTAGGGCTTGAGCGCTCGGACCGCGAGCGAGGAAGAAGCAGCAGAAGTACACCAGGCGTTCTGGCGGAAGGTCGATTGTCTGTGCTTCTCTTCATTACAATGGCGCAGCCGCTCAACGAACCTCTGCTCGACAACCCGTCCTCCGTCCACCGTGTTGCGGAGCGGGCGTGTCTTCCGTCATCTTGCGGCGCCTGCTACAGCGCCGGCCGCCCAGCTCGGACGCGGCGCCCACGGTTCCTCGGCCTTGCATCTCGTCGGTACCGTGCCTCTCGTCCCTACTCCTCAGGCCATGGATTCACGTCCCGTCTCTATGCAAACCACTTTGCCGCCAAGGGACGCTGTACACGCTCCCTCGGACGTGGATTCCGCTGCCGCGACTCCAGCGCTTACTGCATCATCGGTGGACGCTGTTCGCAACCCCTCGACTGCGGCCTCCAGCGAGATCACTACATTAACACAGGCCATAGCAGCACTGTCCAAGCGCTTGGAGGACGTCATGGTATCCGTCACAACAGCCCGTGCACGTAGCGCACTTCCTTCACCATCGCCCCTGGAAGTTCCAGAGTTTCGTGGCTTCGAGGACGATCCAACGTTGTGGGTATACGCGATTAATTCATTGGCACGTAGACACGCCTGGCCGGAAGATGTGACGATGTCGCTCGCCGAAAGCCGGATTCGTGATGCCGCCAAGGCGTGGCACAGATATGAGGGCTCTGCGTACTCTTCCTGGGCCGAATAGAGTGCGGCTTTAGTGACTGCTTTCAGCCAGCTCCCTTCATCCTATGACGATTGCTTCATGCGCATGCGCTCACGCCGACAAGCACCAACCGAAGCGGTGGCTCTGTACGTGTATGAAAAGGTGAAGCTTCTCGAGGACTGCGGCATCACCTGGCTCTCTCCTGCTGCTCGCCAGTATGTGGTCGACGGGTTGCTCGACTCTACGCATGCTGCCATCCTCTCTGCTCAGCCTCTAGAGACGTCACCCTATGTTTTCGCTCGAAAGGCAGCTGAACTGCAGCAGGCCACTCGCCGTCGTATTGCTGTGGGTATGCCGGAGGATGGATTTACTACCGCCCGCGTCTACACGACGCGGCTGCTTCTCTTGCGGTCGTATTGGTCACAATGCCAAGGATTGCCCTCAGTCGACTAAACCCCGGATCCATTATCAGGCCTGCCAGTCTCCCCTGTTACCGGTCTTTGTGGAAGGGATAGGCGACCTGCTGGCGCTTGTGGATACCGGTGCGGCGAGGATGGCGCTACACCAACGTCATGCTCCTGACACCATCTGGCCATGGACGCAACCCCCGCTCTGCGGACTCGGAGGCAGCGCTATTCCAGTGGGCATGCTCGACATTCATGTCCGGACGTCGGCCGGGACAAAATTTCTCTCAGCAGTTCCTGTTTTCGAGGACCTCCCTGCCGACATTATTCTGGGGACGGACTTCTTGCTGTCCGACGACATTCGCATCACCATCGACCACGGTCGTGTTCAGCTCTGCCCTTCTACAACCCTGGCCCAGGACACCACGGCCACTTCTACGCCAGACCCGACACCGACAGGTCAGCCTGCAAATTCGCCTACCTTGCCCTCGGAACTCGCTCGTCACGCTTCATTGTTCGCCCAAAGCACGGCCGACCTCCCAGGCACTAATTTGTTGGTGCATCGTATACCTACGGGTGACCACTCGCCGATATGCATGCCACTGAGGAGGTATGCGGAAAGGGAGCGCACCGTGATCGCGGAACACGTGCGTGAAATGCTCGACGCGGGCATCATTCGGCCCTCTTCAAGCCCGTGGTCAGCGCCTGTCGTGCTTGTTCGGAAAAAGAATGGTTCTTTAAGATTTTGTGTATATAGATAACAGGCAGCTCAACAAGTGTACGACGCCCGACGCGTACCCGCTACCTCGGATTGATGACGCTATTGATACAATCCGTCATTCCAAGTTCTTTTCATCGCTTGATTTACGCGCGGGATACTGGCAAATCAACGTCGCGGAAGAAGATAAGTGCAAGACTGCCTTTCGGACTCCTTCAGGCTTGTACGAGTTTAACCGCATGCCGTTTGGGTTGCGCACGGCTCCTAGTACCTTTCATCGCGCCATGGATAGTGTGCTAGGACCTCTTAAAAACCAAGCTTGTGTCGTATATCTGGACGACATCTTGGTCATTGGCGCAACGGAAGAACAACATCTGCGCAATTTGGACGAAGTTCTTCACAGGCTCTATGAGGCGGGGTTTCGGTTGAACCACGACAAGTGCCAGTTTGGTCTCTCCAAGAACTCATACCTAGACCATACTATCTCTCCAAACGGCATCCAGCCACTCCCGGAGCGCATTGCTACTGTGACGGAATATCCTACACCAACTTGCCTGAAACAAGTTCAGTCGTTTGTGGGTATGGCTTCGTATTTGCGCAGATTTATTCCCCACTTCGCGTTGACTGCCGCTCCCCTGACCAATTTACTTAAAAAGGAAGCTTCTTTTGAATGGGGCGCCCCACAAGAAATCGCTTTTTTAACTTTGAAGCAGCAGTTAACTCATTGCCCCGTACTTAATCACTTCAATGACGACTGGACTACGGAGGTACACACAGATGCCAGCCAGATGGGCCTTGGAGCAGTACTAGTGCAACGTGACCCTGATGGTATCGAACGTGTTGTCGCATATGCGAGTCGCAAACTTTCAGATACAGAGCGCCACTACCACTCCAATGAGCTGGAATGTCTAGCGGTGGTATGGAGCGTGGATGATAAATTCCGGCACTATCTTTTTGGCCGCAAGTTCACCGTCGTGACCGATAATGCTGCATTAACATGGATGTTTTCAAAGCAGCAGCTGAAGCATAAGTTTGCCCGATGGATTATCACGCTGCAAGAGTACGATTTTGACGTGCGCCACCGTGCTCGGGGGCTCAACAACGCCGATGCCCTCTCAAGGAACCCCCTTGACCGCGTGTCCCAAAACGAGGAGAGTCGCATTTTCTTCTCGCAACAAGGCTTCTCCAGAGCCCAACAGGAAGATAAAGACTTAGCTTCAATCATTGCCTCAATCGCTGCTACGGGAAAGAATTCCACATATGTATTACGCGATGACACACTGTATCGGCGGCAGTGGCACAAGGACCACGCAGAAGAACGTCACCTCCTAGTGATCCCCAGTTGTTTTAGATCGGAAATATTGCGAGCCATTCATGACACTCCGGAAGGAGGGCACATCGGCCAGCGAGCCACGCTCCGGAAAATACAAGAACGCTTCTGGAGGCCGAAGATGGAAAGCAATGTCCGCTCCTACGTCGCCAGTTGTGAAGTGTGTCAGCAATATAAGCGACTGCCAGGATGCCAGCCTGGATTACTGACACCTATTCCGCTGCCAGAAACCATTTTTCACAGTGTTGGCATTGACTACATCGGACCTTTACCGATCACTACAGCAGGAAACCGCTACATCATTGTGGCTGTGGACTATTTGTCGAAGTACGTCGAAGTGGCCGCTGTGCCATCTGTCGCGTCCGACCACCTAATCGATTTCCTGAAGCTACGATTTGAATGTAGTCATGGCCTGCCAAAAAAAAAAAAATATCAGACCGCGCCACGACATTCCGCAGTCGCGAACTAAGAAATTACCTTAGTACGGCAGGAGTGCAGCACCATTACACGTCCGCATTTCATCCCCAGGCAAATGGCCTTACGGAGCGAACTAACCAAAGCATACAGGCACGACTCGCTCCATATACGAAAATAGGGAAAATAGGGAAAAAAGGAGACGCCGACTGGGACATTCAGCTTCCGTCAGCGGCGTACGCCGTTAACACGACGCTGCAGACGTCTACCGGGACAACGCCATATGAAACCGTCTACGGGAAGGTGCCCCAACTGAAAGCGGTCCTTAGCCTAGACACTCCAGTTACCATCGCCAGCCCCGCCGACCGAGCGTCCGCCTTTAGAAAGATTAGAACAGCAGCGATCACAAGAGCTTCACAAGCGCAAGAAACGCAGAAACGACACTATGACCGCCGACATCGACCTGCTCCGGGTTATAACGTCGGTGACGAGGTGTGGGTACAAAGGGGAGTCAGCGCACCAGGCCAGAAGTTACTACCGAGATTTGAAGGGCCCTTCAAGATTACTCAACGCATAGGAGAGAACACCTGGCGCGTGAGCACCGCAATTGCAGGTGCCAGCCTCGACAGGTGTAAAAGAAATAACTTCGCCGTGCACGTGTCATGCCTCAAGAAAAGGTTCCCACGCTTGAACTGAACTGTATATTTTAAAATGAACTGTCGACCTTTTATTTTTAGGTCCGCAGCGTGGCCGAGTGTGAAGACAAAAGATGCGCACTAGGGCTTGAGCGCTCGGACCGCGAGCGACGAAGAAGAAGCAGAAGTAAACCAGGCGTTCTGGCGGAAGGCCGATGGTCTGTGCTTCTCTTCATTACAATATATATATATATATATATATATATATATGAACTAGAAGACTGGGAACCGAGGGGCCCGGTTATTATTAATCCTATCAGAAGAAGCCAACAATGACACCAAGGACAACATAGGGGCAATTACTTGTACTTACTAATTGAATTAAAGAAAATGTTCAATTAATGAAAATGAAAATGGATGAAAAAACAACTGTCCGCAGGTGAGGAACGATCCCACGTCTTCGCATTGCGCGTGCGATGCTCTTACCATTGAGCTACCGCGGAGCCGTTTTCCCATCCACTTTCTGGGGTATTTATGTTTTACAACTGGAACTAACCCTGGGAGTGTTAGCCAGCGCCACCACTTATGCTATCATGATATGATTCACTTATGGTATATATATATATATATATATATATATATAGTGCAATTAGCGGTAATTTGCTCCGGACCACCGTCAGTTACACTTGGCTCCTTCAAGAACCAGCACGTGTGCCGAGTGAGCTCCTCAACAACACTGTGCAATCTGGCGCACGCGGTTTAAATCATATATCCGGGACCTCAAAGAAGTGCGATGTAATGTTAACGCATTTCTCTCGCATTGGCCGCTAAATCAACACTATTTTTTTTTTTCGCTTTTCATTCCACCTTTAGTGTAGGGAAGCATATAGGAAGCTGTTTCCTGAGCTCCCACCCCGCCCCATTTCCTATTCTTGCTTTCTCTCTATCTTCGGCATTTTCGGTTTAAACCGAAAGAAAACAGAAATAAGTCCACCGAATTTCTTTTTCCGGAATTTGGTTTCAACCAAAAGGGCTCAGCTAAAGCAAATTAACCGAGAGCTAATAGAGTGATCGACGCGCAGCTACTATCTAATACCAGAAGCCTGGGGAGGTCAATGTCACGCGTCAGCCGGTCTCCCAAACAATCATTTCTTCTTATTTCCATATATTTTACCAGCCGCTTTAACGAAAACGAGAATCGTGCAGGCGATACAAAGAGAGGACAAGGGAGCCCTGGCGCGGATTCACCGCAGTATTCACGCTGGCATCTAGTATGTGTAGATGAACGGGACAACTTTACTGATCGGAGAAGGAGGGAGTTGTATCTTCCTGGTCATTTTTTCGATATTCTTCGCTGGAGCTCTTTTTTCGTGTACTATTAAGAATAAAATCTCATTCCATTTGCCTTCGAGCATCGAATGCACTCTCTCTTAATTCCGGCATAGTTACATCACCGTATAGCGTTGCTCCCAAATTTGACTGTTTCTCTAAAACATTGTTATTTTGTGTATTGGTTGAAAATACTGTCTTGAGTAGCAGAATCTGCAGTTATACAGCAAGTTTCAGCAACCAGAAAAAGAAAATTATTCACCAGAAAGCGCCGGAAAGAAATTGGGGGGGGGGGGGAGATTTATTCACAGACAAAAAAAAAAAATGTTCGGGTGACAATAAACACAAAAAAGTGTGCTGAATTTTGGCAGAGCAAAAAAAAATATGCACATACAACGCGTATGTTGGAATATATGTGAAGCGAAGCTATCGTGAAGGCGATATTCCGTTCTATAAACAACTCAATTCGATACGCAGACTTGTCTAATTTGATTTTATGCAAAGTGTAAGCTCATGCACCATTTATGAACCGCACAGGTCGCAACATAATTGCCACCCAATGTTTATGTTTATGCATTGTACTATTCACAAGCTATACCGAAATGCAACCACCAGTTCAGGTGGATGCACACTGTGAGGTCTCGGCGATGTTTGATCGTTGTCGGGGGAAGAATGGAGGGGAGAGATGTGTGCAGAGAGAACGACACACATGCAGTGCAATCCGTATCTCACCGTACAGATATGTAAGTACATTGAAGGGCTTCTATACGTCGTGTGTCACAGTGGCACATATAGTCATTCTGAGGAATTGGATAGTAATTGACACATACGCAGTGGCCCGATAATGGAGGTAGGCAAAATATAAGAAATGTCAAAGAAAGTTTTGAATGTCGTGCGCTATGACATTAGGAGGTCTTTGCGCATTACAGATACCTACCCCGCGACATTATGCACATGTTTTGTGTCATTCTTTATTGTTTAATGGCGCAAAACAGAGATGCGCGCACTTGCATTAACTTGTAGGGAAACATGCAGTGCTTCTACAGGATGTCCCAGACAATTTTAGCCAAGGTTTACAACATACGCCGCAGTGCTCTAGAAGTACGCCTCCGATTGCATGTTGTTCACTATTCTATAGAGCAGGTAACACAACATTTTGTATTGTGCATAGTTGCATAAATACTCAAGATTAATTGCCTAACAAAGCAAGTAATAACTTTGGTGCAAAACGTTAAATGAGAAAGTTGCAGAGCGTTTTAGGAAACATCTCATTGGGCAGTTTCTAACTTCCTGCTTGCCACGTGATCATTTCTATGCGTCCTAAATAAATCCCGCGAAATTAAGAAAAAAAACAAAACAAATGGCATGCCTGCTTGCGGTAAGCGATTGCAGTGCTCTCAAACGGGCCACGGGGAACGAACAGCACATTCTGCCGCTTAAAAATTCAGTAGCACTTTGGCGGTAAATACGAGAGAAATGCGTTAGTATTGCTTAATATATATATATATATATATATATATATATATATATATATAATGTTACGGAAATAACGTTGATTTAGAAATTATGACTATATATACGAGGTAATTATAACAGCCACAAGCTGTCGCGCGCCTCTGGCTACTTCGTCGCCGTCGTCTTCGTCCGGCCGACAGTAGCAGCACCTTCACTGTCTCGTGGCACTACCCCCCCCCCCCCCCTCCCGGGCGAGAGCGCCGACCCGGTGCTTGCCACGACGGACCAGAGGGGCCAGTTACGTACGGCTTAAGTCTCGCAACGTGCACGATAGCAGAGGGCGGTGGCGTAGACGGCGCTGGCGTGGTGACTGGCTCGATCTCATACGTAACGTCGATTACTTGACGTATATAGCACCCTGTAAGGACCATCGTAGCGGGACAATAGCTATTCGGAGAGACCGATGTGGCGGGACGGAGACCACAGCAGCACGAGGGCACCTGGGGAGTAACAAACGTCTCTGTGGCGACTATCATACAGGGCTTTTTGGGAACCCTGGGACACTGTGAGCCGTTCACGAGCGATCTGTCGGGCTGTGTCGGCGCGCGCTATGGTATCGCGGATATACGTAGTGGTTGAGCTGACGGGAAGTAAGTATCGAGAGGCAGAGAAGGTTCGCGTCCATACAGGAGATAAAACGGGGAGTATAGCCAGTGGTGTCATGTCGAAACGAGTTGTAGGCGAAAGTAACGTACGGCAAAGTAGCGTCCCAATCGCAGTGATTGGTGGAGACGTACATTGAAAGCATATCGGTCGGAGTTCGGTTCAGGCGCTCTGTGAGTCTATTCGTTTTGCGGGTGATAAGCAGTTGTGAGCTTGTGGCGGGTAGAGCGGGAACGAAAGATGTCCTCGATGACGCGAGAGAAAAAGTATCGGCCTTGATCGGTCAGAAGCTGTCGAGGAGCACCATGAAGCAAGATGATGTCATGAAGAAGAAATTCGGCGACATCCGTAGCGCAGCTGGTTGGAAGGGCACGGGTAATGGCGTATCACGTCGCGTAGTCGTTCGCGACAGCGACCCACTTGTTGCCTGATGTCGAGGTTGGAAAGGGGCCAAGAAGGTCGAGCCCAACACGAAAGAACGGTTCGGCGGGAGTGTCTATAGGATGAAGCAGGCCGGCAGGTAACATAGCTGGCCTCTTGCTGCGCTGGCATTTGTCGCAGATATATAGCGACATATCGTAGGACGGAGCGATAGAGACCAGGCGAGAAGAAACGGCACCTGACGCGATCATAAGTGTGGGTGACACCAAGGTGACCAGCAGTGGGCTCATCGTGAAGCTGGCGAAGGACAGCTGACTGCAGATGGGCAGGCACGGCGAGGAGGCGTTCAGGGCCCTCAGGATGCATATTATGGCGGTATAAGGAAGAACAAGTGGAGTGAAGGGTCGGGTGTTGCAGAGCTGAGACTGTCGATGATATACCGTAAAGCCGAGTCGCGGCGTTGCTCGTCCCGTATATTAACGAGGTCCGAGACAGTGAATGGGCTGCTACTGTCGGCACCTCTCTGGTCATCGCCGAGCAACCAAGACGGCGACCGCTTCGAAGTTCCGTGCTTGGTTCACGGAGCCGGCACGTCGGCAGGTTGACTCAGCACTTCCACCAAAAGATGTTACGGGAATAACGTGTATTTATAAATTATAACTATATACAAGGTAATTACAACAGCCACAAGCAGTGACGACGGATGCAAGGCTGTCGCGGGCCTCTGGCCACTTTATCGCCGTCGTATTCGTCCGACCGACAGTAGCAGCGCCTTCGCTGTCTCGTGGCAAATATATATATATATATATATATATATATATATATATATATATATATATATACTTAACAAAACTCCGTTTTAGCCATTGAAGCACAAAAGTAACTGAAACGCCCATGCTTTTCTCCGCAAAGTTCGGAAATTAATATACCGAAACTGGTGTCATCCCGAGAATTCATTCCGAATGGATCCGCCTTGCGAACTCCACTGCTACAAATTGTAAATTGCAATATGTGCCATAAGGTATTTAGTTAAAAACTTAATTAGTGAATTTTTGTAAATAATTGTTTATGCATTTCAATTCGTTGTGCTAGTAATGTCTGCCTCTTGGAGTAAACCAGCTCATGAACTAGAACTGTGCTATCTGCCGCAGGCAACCTTTAAACATTTTTTAAAGTGTTCGCTAGCACACCCTGTATAAAGGGTGATCAAAATTAAGTTTTACGATTTGCTTAAATTTAGGCTCTGGGAGGTACGTAAAGTTCACCTATGCAAATAAGTTATGAGGCCAGGGAGACACAAAGTAAGATGATAATTATCGCGGTCTGCCGGCCAGTTAACTAAAATTGAATAATGAACTTTTTAGTTAGTGCAGTAAGCCGGCATGTTTGTATGAAAAGTTAGAGGCAGTCATGATTCTACACAGTTCCACTTGGCAGAATCATTCTAGCATGCCTGTGTTCCGAGATATCCGGCTGCAAATTTTAATTTCCGTTCACATGATTATGCATGCAAGACAGTGAGGATCGGCGCAAAGCTCCTCTTTGATGTGACGCGGCTATTGCATGCGGCGTTCAGCCTGAAAACGGGGCGGATGCATAGGCAAACATGATAACTGCTCCCCTTTCACTCTCGGCTGGCGAAATCGAAAATCGGACAACCCGGAACTGCTGTCGCAACAGGCAACCACGCAGCCTGTAACCATGGCGGAAGCTGCCATGCCGAGAGGTGTCGTGTGTGTTTTCTTTCTTGTGTCTTCGTTTTTTTGGCAGTTTGTAAACGTCTAAAAGCTATGAACCAACTAGCCCGCCAGAACGTCCTACTAAAGAGATAAGGGAGCCAGCGGAGAAGCCGGAGCGCAATGCGCATGCGTAGTGGTAACTAGACGAGCGAGCATTGTACTTGCCTGGGGATTGAATATTGTAATTTTTATTGAAATCAACAACAACAACAACAACAAGAACAACAACAAGACAGATTCAGCCGTGGTAACAACTATTTCACTCTGCTATATTACAATCGGTTTGCTCATGCACAAATCTCACTTTTCATGGAAACACGACACCCATCAAGATGTCAATGCTTTAAAAAGGTTCAAAATGTTTTCCTTCCACAGCAACGCAAAGCACAAACCACTCTCGCATTAACTCGATAACTCTGCGCAGTATTTCTGGGTTGATGCTCGCACATGCAGCTATTATCCTGTTCTTCATGTCATCAACGTCAGTGGCCTCTGTTGCATAAACTCGATCTTTAGCGTAGGTTGGAAGAAAAAAGTCGAGCGGAGAAAGGTCCGGGGATCTCGGCGGTCAAAACATCGCTCCTGCTCAACCAATCCACTGTCGTGGAAAATGACTGTCCAACCAGCTCTTTGCAGAGGTGGAGAAATTTGGCGGTGATGCGTCATGCTGGAACCACACTTGGCGCAGGTCTGAGGGGGAGATTGGACACAAAGTTGTCGACGACAATACTTATTATTCCTTGCGTGTACTTCTTTCCCTTGAGGTTGTCCTGAAAGAAAAGTAAGTTCCAAAGATCCTGTCCCCGAGTATGCCACACCACAGATTCACACTCCAGCGAACTTCGTGCTTGTGTTGCCACAGCCAGTGTGGATTTTGTTCTGACCAATAATGGGCATTGTGAACATTTACGGTGCCATTCCGGCAAAACCAACCTCATCTGTCCAAATTACGCTTTGTAGGAACTCCTTTTCTTCATCAATTTTGATCAGGCGCCAATTGCAGAAGTCAAGCCGCCTTTCGAAGTCCGCCTCACTTAGGTCCTGGTGAAGGCAAACATGGTACAGATGGAATCTAGGCTTCTTCAGCCCATTTGCGACTCTTCCGAAGCTGCGTCTGCACTCATCGGCAATCTGTCGGAGGCTGATTTCTGGCATCAATGTTACGTACGTGAGAAAGTCAATTTCGAAGTATTCATCGACAATTATCATCTTGGTCTGTCTCTCATGGTTTACTGAGCCTCTTTCGCGAAAATGTCGAAAGATGTTTATGAAGGTTGGCTTAGCTGGAAATGGATGGTCTGGACCACGAGTCGCGCACAGCCGCATCGCTAATGAGGTGTTGCCATTCGTCTCAGCCATTCCAAGGACCACGTCTGTATTGTTTTCGGTAGAATACCTCGTCCCAGTGGAAGCAGGTATGTCAGAACCAGTAGATCCCAACGTGGGTTTTCTTGATTGCCTTTCCAAAGGCACCGCTATGGCGGAAGCAGTCTACTATAGATGGCAGTGAAGGAACGCATTGACAGGATAGGGTCTCGGTGCGATCTCAAGTCGTACAAAAACGTGCTGAAAAATTATCTTCTGTGATCATGCTTAACCGCATGATGCGTACTGCGTACGCCACACCATGCAGTCATTCCCTGATTTCGCCAGCCGAGAGTGAAAGGGGAGCAGTTATCATCTTTTCCTATGGCTCCGCCCCGTATTCAGGCTAAACGCCGCACGCAACATCCCCGTCACATGAGGGGCGCTATAACGTAAAATGATTCCAAAGTGTTTTGATTCCAAACTACTGACGTCAAATTTACGTAACCACCGGCGCAAGCATTGGGCGGTGACCCGCAGCGTTGTCTGAATAACGCAATCAAACACTCTCCTCGTTTATAGGAGGTCACCTTTGTTCGCTTTCTAAACCAATAACATTGTCTACAATCAGTGGTTTTTCTTATCTAATTGGCTGACAAGAGGCGAGGAGCAAGCTCTAGTGGAGATGGTTTCGATGGGGCCGAGCCAGCACAGTGAAAATAGATAACCGCATCAAGAGGGTGGTGCTGGCTTATCCGATTGGTCCGTTTCGCTTTACTTAGCTTGCGGTGGCTGGTCGAAAATCGCGGCGGCGTGCAACGGAAGGATAAGAATGCCGCTAAAACGGAGCCTCAGCAAGGAAGAGTTAGCAGAGCGATGTCGTATGCGTGCCGAAAGGGCTCGATAATGTTTTACTGCCACGCAAAAAGGTTTATCATGCGCAAATAAATACATGCTCACCGTCAGGTGCGAGTAGCGAGATCCTCAGCGATCGGTGGGCAGCCATCTTCTATTCCTTTCGGAACGGGGCTGTCTGTGGCTATTAAAAAAAAAATTAGTTTTGTTCGGCATGTTAATGCATTTTTTTTCGCGTACACGTCACTTTGACGTGGTGAGTTTTCGCGGTTTTGTGAGGTCGTGTGACAGACAGGCGAAGTGGGCGTATCCAGCAAACATTGCACCAATAGCAGAGGGCTAATGGTGAAAAGGCGTCGAATCAGGTATGATTATTTTTCTTTTGTGCGGTTTAATCATGCATAATCAGTGTGTACACCTTATATCAGATGGGGAGCTATCACGGTTTTCGTGACGTCGCGTGACAGATAGGCAAAGTTGGGAGTGGCCCAAAAATGTTGTGACCAATTGTGGAGGCTGATTTCAGAAATTGGAATCAAAACAGTTTGGAATCATTTTACGTTATATCGCCCCAGGAAGGAGCTTTGCGCTGATCCTTACTTTCTCGCATGCTTAATCATGTGAACGGAAATTAAAATTTGCAGCTGGATATCTCGGAACACGAGCATGCTAGAACGATTCTGCCAAGTGGAAATGTGTAGAATCATGACTGCCTCTAAGTTTTCAATACAAACATGCCCGGTTACTGCAGTCACTAAAAAGTTTATTATTCAATTTTAGTTAACTGTCCTGCAGATAACGATAATTATCATCTCATTTGTGTCCCCCTGGCCTCACAGCTTGTTTGCATAGGTGAACTTCACGTAGCTCCCAGCGCCTAATTTTAAGAAAACCGCAAAACTTAGTTTTGATAACCCTGTTTATGCATCCTGTGAGATACTGACAGACGCGAAACCGTGGTGGGTTAGGCAAAGAAAGCTTCATTTAAAGCTGAAATAGGTTAACGGCACCTTAGCCTAGCGGAAGAAAATCAAGTATCGCCTTGAGAAGGATCTTGTTGATGTGCTAGCCTAGACATCGCATCGCCACTTTGCTTGGCCTCTGCTTCGAGGTCGCCGTACGTGAACATTATCTCTAGAAGAACTAATTGTTGGGCTAGTTGGTTTTCCATAACTGAACAAGTAACTTAGTGCAATAAAACAACAGAAAGACAAGAAAGGGAGACAAAGACAAGCGCTTTATTTCTTAGACAAGAGCGGGAAACGAGCTCCGCTTCTGCCAGCAGCGGTTGTTTGTATTCTTCTCACTATCATATTGAACAACAAATTAACTTGAGTTCTGAAGGAATATCCTTCATTTATTGCTGTCTTGTCGTGACACCCTTCTTCGCGCAGCGTTGCTGTGCTGTTCAGCAAGATGTGAGGATTTTGTCTTTTTACTGGACAAAAGCTGGCAGGAGTTCTACTTGTTTTTTGATAAACTTTCACATGGGTGTATATTCAATACAAACGACATTAACTGTATAGCTTGTTAGCACTTATATTCAAGACAACTGTATTACCTCATCTCAACCGCACTTGTTATTTTTCGAAGTGAGAAAGGATGCATCCGAATTAAGCCCTGTTTTATTCCTGTAATATACACTCTCGCACTATCAACTTGGTCGTGAGCGTGTTTGCTTGGCCCACACTCATCCGAAAACAAAGAAGAATCAATTCACTAGCACACAATGGTCCCTGGCGTGAACTTCCATTTCTTGCCTCACCACACCGTTGCCCATCTCCTAAGGCAGGTACATACCACATAACACTTTACATGTATCCAAATAATGCGTGACTTGTAGCATGCGCATCTCTAAATTAAATGACATGCACAAGAACAGTAAAAGTCGCTGTCAGTACAGTGTACTCTATAGTATAGCTCAAACATTATTAAATGACTACTGGTGCTGAAAACCATAAACAAGGCTTACAGAAGTAACCGCATAAAAGCTGTGTAAGCGGATAGAGAAGTTAGTGTAACAGAGTACGGTGAACACACTGGTAGCTCTGAACGTTCAGTTTCATCTTCAAAGTACATGTATTCAATATATGTGATTAGTTTTTTTTTTCATCTTTTTTACGGTTAGTAAGTTTTGCCAGTGAAAATGCAACGAATAAACCAAACTGAACAAGAGCAAAATTTGCACATGTAAGAAATTTCCGTTTGCTGCATGAGTTCATGTATTCACTAATAATATCAATACTTTTCGATTATACATTTCAGAATAACATACGCAGCAAGCAAGCAATTCCCATCACTCCATCCGCTATAATTTCATTGAGGTGCTGCATTTATAGCCAACTGTAATTTATTTGTCCATCCATTGAATTTCATTTGATAAACACGTAAAAGCATTGACAACGTGCACCTGCGGAAGGCGCTTCACCTAGTTGCTACTCAATGTTGAAGGTTACTTCACTTCATAGCAACTGCTAGAACTAAGCTTATACGTCGTCCGCTGGAACGAGGACCTTGGCCATTATGCTGCTGCCCGCGCTGGTAAATTATACAGACCTTTTTTTTCGCAAAACCATAGGAGCAGAAGAGCCATTTAAATCAGAAAATGACAGCGCTGATGTTATCATGAATGATATCATCGTCGTCTGGCGTGGAGAGACGAACTGAACCAGTGACGTGGCTTAAGTCGTCACCTGTTGGCGCAGCGAATCGGCAGCAAGCAACATAACAAATCAGGCAAGAAGTAAAAAGAAAAAAAGTAAGGGTGAGGAGGTGTTAGGCATACTTGTGTTCGCGTAATTTACTCGAGGTATATATTACAAGCAAGTATGGCCAAAGTTTACATTTCGCTTTATAGGTAGTCGAAACTGCCTCAGCCACCGCATCGCCACATCACCTTAAGCCGCTCCCCGTGTCGAAGAGCTCTTCGACACTTTAGCGCTCTTGCTCTTCCGGATGGTTCATCAGATATCGACGCCCTACCTGCACCTCCGTCCCGAGACGCTTTTCCTCGCGCAGTCGACTCCAGCGCAACGGATTCCTCTCGCTCACCGAGCAGAACACTGGGCTGAACATCGATTGTTTGTCATTCGATCGACACGCACACATCGCGCTGTGACGTACACCATATATACCGCGTATCGACGACGGAACGCAGCGTTGTTGGCGACCAAGTCGAGGACATCAGTTGTGGCATCGTTCATTCATCCAATACTTCTTGGGCGTTTGCAATTGTTCTAGAGAAAAAGAAGAAATGCTTCATAGACTTCTGCGCTCACTACCGACGTCTATACCAGATACACAGACAGCATATTACGATGTGCCACAAACTGAGGAAGCTCTTTACTGCCTAGAACCACGAGCAGTTATTTTCCTCCCGTGACTTATTTTCCAGGCATTGGCCACAGCATACGGTTCCAGCTGCGTTTGTTCCACCTGAAGGCCTATGCGTACCCTTCAGCCTTTGCAACGTGCCTCCCGATTTTTGGAGCATGATGCACAAAATTCTGAGTGGCCTGAAAATACACGCTTCTGTTAGCTCAGTCTCATCTTTGTCTTTGAAATGCATCTTTAACAGCGAAGCTGTTTCAGCCAGCCATAAAACGTGCGCGTTGCACGAAAAGCCAGCCGCGCCGTAGCCATGGCAACCATGGCAGAGCAGCTGCCTGCCACTGCGTTGCCTAGCAACCACCTCGCGGAGCGTCACGTGCTATGCTCGGGAGAGAGAAAGAGAAAATGAGAGCGAGAGAGAGAAACAAATTGTAGCAGTACCAACGAGGCAACGCGCAGAGGTGCTGCCGAGGCCAAGCGCGCTTCTCTGTTTCCCCGCATTAGCGCCGAACGCTCGCGGTGTCCGTGACTGCGGCAGGCGCCTCTGCCGGCGGCTCGACCGAGCTCCCACCAGCTGCGCGCTACTGCGCATGGACCGTGACGTCATCTCGGCGTCTAGTCTGCTGCGCGCCGCCCGTACACTGCGCATAGCTTTCGCTCTACTTCCCCTACGTGTGCTCGGACTGCAAGTGCTTCGCGAGGCGTTCCCCGATGCCACGGACAACGAGGAAATGCTAATACACTTCGTATAGCCATGACCAGCTAGGAACCGATCAGCTCCGCTGTGTCTTAAGCCTTGCGCCACTATAGTGCAAGCTACCCCGATTTTTGTGATGACCTGTACTATCTGGAGTAATTTCTGCGCTGTATCACTAAATCCAGCCTGGAATTCAATATCAAGAAACCTCGCTTCGGTGCCCGTAAGCTTACCATTTCAGGAAAACTCGTGTCGAAAGACGGCGTTTTCCCTAACGCCGCCAAGTTCAGCACTGCCGATAATTTCACATTGCCCACTTCCATTTAAACATCGCGTAGCTTGGTTCGGTTCAGTTCGTACACTTCCACTGCTTCATCCGCAGTCCGCATCGTTCATTACGCTTTTGGCAGAGCTCCTTAACGGAGACCTCGATCTTTTAATGTGGTCGGCAACTTGCGATCATGCATTTCTTTGGCTACACCGTCTAGTTACAACGCCACTGACACTGTACCATTTTGATCGAAGCACCCACACCGTCGTCCACACAGTTGATACATTTGTTGTCGTTCGTGGTGCTGTTCTCGCTCAACGAAAACCCATGCTTTCATTTCGGTCCTATCAGCGGTCTTATTTGTAGGAGTCAAAGTCGCCACAGATGGAAGCAAGGAAAAAGAGACATGGAAGGTAGACAATATATACAAACACAAAAACAAACGTCGCAATAGTTCTTCAGGGTACCGTGGACATTCAATGAAACTAAAACACTCCTATAGAAAGCGTTCATGTCTATGTGTCTTTATAGCACAGTCGATCTATACCATAGGTAAGTCTGATTTCTCCCGTGAGTTCTAACAAACTGTCTGCTTGGTCGGTCAGAATTTCTAGAGATAAGCCAACCATAGAAAAACTTTACAGCCCGTGTTTCCACTACCTCCCTACTTCCTATGAAGGATGAGGGCCTCGCCATACAATAACTGTTAAAACGTACTTGTTGCGACAAGTGGAGTACGTCTCGAGGGCCCCGTAAGGTTGATCTCAACTCTCTCAAATGAGGTTTCGCTAACTGGCGTTGATACACGCGCTGGTATGTTCGTCAACATGCCTTTTTGTAGGTCTCCAGCGTACGGCACACGGCTCAGTACACCTTGTGATATTCAAGTTGACTGCATACCGATAGAACTCAGCACTGACTCTGTCAGTGGTATTTATGCTTTTCTGGTGACAAGACCGGGCAGACTCGTGGCTCAGTTTGAGTAGAGCTACGATGTAGGGACTGAGCACTAGCTGCTCCACTGCCCTCCTTGACAAAAATTTGCGTCTCCTATATAAACATTTATTCATATCTAGATATTCAGAGAGGAGAGACTTATGTCCAGCATGGGAAGAGTGACAGGAAGAAGTGTTTTCATTGAAATGAAAATAAAAGAAAGAGAAGTAGTAACCCTATAATAGTGGCGGCTACTCCTTTTCGCATAGCAGAAACAACAATACAAAAAATATCTGTAGTAAGAAAATGAAAAGAAGCAGCGTCTTAGGGCCTGAAATCACAGCACACTGTACTATACACCCCCCCAACATATAGATATAAAAGGCAAAGGCAAGTCTCACCACATTTTGTTCTTATTTTTACTATGCTATAAGCAGTCATGAGCTATCAACCGGACTATCTTTGTAATATCGCACTTGAAGAACGCCTGACGAAATAATTAAAAAAGGTATCCTTATTATGCAGGTTCGGACCAAGAACTCCACAACTGCCGTACTTGAGCTACACCACTACTTTCAAATGCATCGCATTTATGGTGAAAAAAGGTTGTGATATAACTCCACTTTGCTGCTCCGTAAAGGGATTCTAACGGGTCATAATAATTGTAGCATCAGAACATATAGGATCGTTTCTTAGGGGATAAAAATTCATGTGCGAACGTACCCAAAATCAAAGCAGCATGAAAAACTGCGCATCGTCGTGTCCCCCCCCCCCCCCCCCTCCTTTCTCCACCGAAAAAAGCATGACGAGGGGACATTTTACTCTCCTAGTTTTCAAACAGTTTTAACGGGTCACATTAAAGGTGGCATCCGAAAGCATGGAATCACATGCAACCGTTTCTTTCGGGATTGGAATTGTACCTGCAAAGAACGCAGAGACACACTGAGCAAGAAACGCTGCGCCTCGTCGTCTTGTCACATCTAGTCAGCGCTGGGCCTAGCTCGCATGAATGCCAAGCCAGCGTGCCAGATGTAGAAAGGCGCGCCACACAGTCACGTCAATGAGGCGCAAGACAGACAACGGTGAGGTTTATCTGAATCACTCTCTCGGAAGCCGATTCCATGCCCTTTGAGACTTACGGCAATGCGCGCTAGTGTGTCTCGATGCTCGAGACCCCTACCTTCTGCGTAGCCAAACTGCGCGCACTGAGTACGCATCCTTTCACGCCCAAATCCCCATCTCAAAGAGCTGGGCCATCGCTATCCCTGCTGTAAGTTGCGTTGTCACGGTGTACTTCTTTGGAAGAGCTCTTCTAGACTCGTGCATCTGACTCGGTGAAGAAATGCAAATTTTACCATGTCATGCTAACCCCAACCGTCACTTGGCGGAGGAATAGCACAATTGCAGCGGCTAAAGCGGCAACAGTTTCTGCGCAGCGCAATGTAGCGCTTAAGCGAGAACCAATTTGGAGCACTGCTTCTGTAACAGTCGTTTGGTCGTATGACTGGTTTTAGCAGGTCATGCGAAGGGGTGCATGGCATTGGAGCTGCTTAGCGCAGTCATTGACTAGGAGCTGCGGAGTCTGGAAGGTTCATGCTGGTTTATTGTCCGCCCTCATATTGTGTGATTTTATGTCAGATTAAGCCAATGAGTTCTTGTAACGGTCGTATGCAATTTATTTGTCGTCCTAGGTGCTGAATAAGTGCTAATCATATACAGGAAACATAGTTTTGAAAGAATTTAATTAAGTACCTATGAAAAGTTCTCATTTTTTTAAAGCTATTGTAAAGCATTGATGTCAAAATTGTCATCCAATATATAGCAGTACTTTTAGTTAGTATTGTGGGTTCATTGCAATTCGTTTTCCTGGAGCATAAGTATACAGCAATATAGTATTTCAGTGTACAATTGTTCATGCAACAAAAAAAAAAAAAAGATAACATGAACTTAAGTAAATGAATCTTAGGATATGAGAAAATCCAAACAGACGAAGTTATTGCAGAGAGCGGTTCGTACTTGAAAAGGACTAACAAATAGTTTGAACAGAAAATATTATTCGCCACTTATTACCGATTATAGCGTTTTTAAAGCTATTCTGTTAAGGCAAATGTATAGGGCATGCCAAGGAATCTTGCGTTGATTGTAGTTTTGTTTCAAACCATACTACGCAACCACCGCATCGTTGTGGTACGCACAGTTTAATAAGGCGGTTCGCATATATGCTCGCGTACTTTGTCTAAAAAGAAAAAAAGAGAAACCACCGTTCTACGTATGCGCAACTTGCAATTATAGAAGCCAGATGCTGCAGAGACGTGCTCTCATTTCGCAGCCTGTCGGAAGCTCAGAGTCTGTACGAAACAGCGTCATAACAATTTCAGGTGTGTTACCTTACGATTCGGATCAAAAAATACTGATTAATTATTAATTAATTATTAGGAAACATAATTACAGTCGTAAGAAACACAAAATAGAAACACAACATGCATGGCACATGTAAGCACTCATAAATTCCGACTCATAAAGTGATAGAGTAAAGTACTCATGAACTTGATGCTACTATTAACCTTTCTTTTTTTCAAGATAAATACTTACAGTACACACAACAAAGTTACACACAACAGTGGCATTTACCGTATTTCCACGTAAATGACACAACCACCAATATAACGCTGTGAGGGGACTCTCAATCTCTAAAAAACTAAAATATGTGTGAATGTGCGTGCGTGTGTGTTACGTTATAACGCGAAGTGCAAATGACAAGAAACAGGAAACGACGCATAAAAGCGAATGCAAGCTCGGCGCTTTCGTTTATTTATTTATTCTTTCGTTTATTTTATTATATTGTTAGTCCCACTTGGGACTGTTACAAGAGTGGGTTTATAGGAAAAGGAAAATGCAAAATTACAATCAATAATACAATAAAATAGCAATCAGTTGTAAAAAGACAAGAAATCAAAGGATTCATTAAGCGGACACATCGAGTGCGGAACATGAGAGACCGAAGAGAGCCACCAACTTTGACCATCAAAGCAAGCGTACATAGACATCGCAAAGCATTCGTTCATACATTCATACAAAGAGTACACATCGAGCAAGTAATGACATAAATCAATAACAGACTGAAGATGGTCATCAAGTCTAGCTTGTTGTCACCCGCCGTGGTTGCTTAGTGGCTATGGTGTTGGGCTGCTGAGCACGAGGTCGCGGGATCGAATCCCGGCGACGGCGGCCGCATTTCGATGGGGGCGAAATGCGAAAACACCCGTGTACTTAGATTTAGGTGCACGTTAAAGGTCCCCAGGTGGTCAAAATTTCCGGAGTGCCCCACTACGGCGTGCCTCATAATCAGAACTGGTTTTGGCACGTAAAACCCCATAATTTAATTAATTTAAGTCTAGCTTGTTGACAGGACTGATGCAGCCGTGAGCTCAATGAACTTTTTTTTAGGGTATCTCGCGAAGTGGTCAATTTAGCTAGGGCGTTCCATTCCTGTATGGCTCGGGGGAAGAAAGAGAAGTAATATATGTTGTTAACACAAGAGTATTCATTAAGCGTAAATTCATGCTTGTGACGCGTTTCCCTTGAATGGTTAAAACTAATGTAAGTGGCAGGATCCATGTTGAATGCATTAGGCATTAATTGAGGTAAGAACTTGACTCTGTGAAGTTTTACGCGACTAGATAATGTGTCTTGGCCTGCGCGGGAAAGCAGCTCCATGGTTGAGTCAGTGCGCCGGTATCTGTTGCAGATAAAGCGAACCGCTTTTGGTTGCACCGATTCGAGCATGTGTATATCTTTTATGCATCGTTAAAGTTTCTCTTTGCTAGAACGCATCTATCTCAGCTAGCTGTATTTCGTCCAATTTTCCACGATTTCCGGGGTGCTTTATGTGTCCTTCCTTGCGACTATGGACGCGGAGCATCCCGCAGTCCTGTGTGGCCAGAAGTCTACCACGGCGAGCTCTTCATTGACAAGGGGCAACCGGTCCACCAGCAGTCAAGACTCCACTGAGGCTCCTGCTCTCGTGGCCATGGATCCGGATCCTGCAATCCCGCCGGGCCAGAGGTCTACTTTGACAAGCTCCTCAAGGAAGCGAGGTACTTGGTCTAGCACCAGCGAAGACACTGAGATTTACTCAGTCCCAGGCGACGACTCATCGGACGACAGCTTTGTATCGGTGAGGAACCGAAAGGCAAAAAGGAGACTCATCAAGACGTCATCACCCGGGAGGAAATCAACCATGCATGCAAAACTGGAGCGCTGGCCGCACACCATCTTTTTCATACCTGTTGATTATTCCATCAGCCTTCGAGGATTAAACAGGCAAGCTCTCTCCGTTTTCCTTGAAGGAATGGCGTCAAACGAAATTAAGGCGGTCCGAATAAACACGCGAAAGAATGTCTTGGTCTGTCGACACGACCCGGGGAAATGCGCTGGATAAGCTCCGACAAATAACAGAATTGCGATACATCAAAGTAAGACCGGTTATACCAATGGAAGAAACCTGCACTGCCGGCGTAATCTACGACATTGACCTGGCAATTACGAACTCAGACCTACCCATTCTGATTAAACCGGCGTATAAAGGAGTAGTCATAACGCACGTATGCCGCCTCGGAAACAGCCGCTGCGTGAAGATAGTTTTCAAGGCGACTCTATCCCTTCGTTCGCATGCCAAGGTCGCTCACTTCCGACATGTCATCCGGCCGTTTGTCCCTAAGCCGCTTCAATGCCACAAGTGCTTCAGGATTGGACATGTCAAGGGCGCCTGTGCAAAATCTACAGTGTGCCCTCGGTGAGCGGAGTCGCACAATGCAGACGTCTGCCGCTCAAGAAATATTAGATGTGGCAACTGTAACGGTTCTCATGAAGTCACATCGAAAGACTGCCCACGGATCAAAAAATAATTTGCTATCCTGAAACAGATGGTTAGGGACAGCTCATCTCACAGTGAAGCTTCTGAAAATATCCGGCGTCGACGTCGTCATCGACGGAAACGTACAACGCAAGGTGCAGTTCATGCACAGATTGTGCCAACGAGATCAGCTTCTAGTATAAGCAGACCCGAGATCACAAGGAGGCCTCCAACGGAAAACCCTTCCCTTGTAAAAGACTGGCCAGCGCTCCCGAGCACCCAGCCTTTCAAGGAGCCTACACGTTTGATGCCTCCATCGAAGAAACCTTCAGATGATGTTCTGCCAACAGTAGACCGTCAAATCATTCCGATGTTATGGTCCATATAATTGATGTCATCAGAGTAACGCTGACCAGCATTGAAACTCCATCCGCTTGAAGGGGACTACAAGTGCTGGACTCGCTGAGCCCAGTCCTAGCAACCCTCGAGTGAACCATGGCTGACAACCACCAGTCATTTCGTAAGGATGTCAGAGAAGCATCGATTATTCAGTGGAACGCCGGAGGTCTAAGATCTCGCATTGCTAATTTTTGCCAGTTTGCACATGTTAACCGATTTCAAATAATCGTTATCTGCGAACCAAATTTAGCACACGGGAATCAAGCATGGATCTGCCGTTCACTACTCAAGAGCTCGACGCGGCACTTGCCCTATGTAATGGGTCGTCGTCACCTGGACCAGATGGTATTTCTTACCGTACCTTAATTGTGCCACCTCGATGAACTAGCGCGAAGTGCCCGGCTGAACAAATTCAATGAGTCCTGGGAGAATGGAAACGTTCCTCAAGAATGGAAGACCAGCCGCCTGGTACCACTCCTCAAACCTGGCAAGTCTTCATGGAATGGTAATTTGGAAGCGCATAAAAAACAAGGACACGAGAAGAAACGAAGACGAAGACAAGCGCTAACTTTCAACAACCATGAAAGTTAAAAGTTGAAAGTTAAAAGTTGAAAGTTAGCGCTTGTCTTCGTCTTCGTTTCTTCTCGTGTCCTTGTTTTTTATGCGCTTCCAAATTACCATTCCATGATGACAGACCAACAAGCCCACGTCGCTACTCTCGTCTGGCAAGTCTCCTCTAGAGATTACTTCCTACCGCCCAATCGCGCTGGCTAGTTGCATTGGGAAGGTGATGGAACGAATGATCCTCGCCACACTTGAATGGTACCTGGAACGCTATGAAGTTTATCCAGACGCAATGGCTGGCTTTCGACGTCACCAATGTTCCATTGAGAACGTCATCGATTTGGTTGCTTACGTTCAACATCAAAAGACGTGTAAGCGATTATCTGTCGCCATGTTCCTCGACATCAAAGGAGCATATGACAATGTGCTTCATGAGGCTATATTAGAGGCTCTGGAAATGGTTGGCCTCGGCGGTCGGCTTTATCGTTGGACACGCAGTTATTTACATATGTGGTCTCTATTTGTGAATACCGAAGACGGCCCAACTTCTCAACACTATACGCACCGTGGAGTACCACAGGGTGGTGCGTTGAGCCCAACACTCTTCAACCTTGTGCTCATTGCTCTCGTAGAATGCCTACCAAATACAAAGTTGTCAATATATTCGGATGACGTATGCATCTGGGAATCTATCTGGTGTGATGCGTCCTCAAGTACGTGCAAGGCTCCAAAAATCTGCGACGTTGATAACGACATATCTTAGTGAACAAGGCCTGAAGATTTCCCCAGAAAATGCGCATTGGTCGCATTTAGCCGGCAACGAATGACACCATCCACCATATCCATCGATGGACAAAATATCTCTTACGTCAGAACGCACAGGTTCTTAGGGGTAATCATCAATCGCGACTTCTGTTGGAGTCCCCATGTCACCTACCTAAAGAGGCGCCTGACAGCCATCTCTCATCTCTTCAAATTTCTTGGAGGAAAATCCTGGGGTACTTCAGTACACGCGATGATGCAACTCTACAGGACGCTGTTTCTCGGGTATCTGAGGTACAGCTTGGCAGTGCTGACCAATGCCTGTAGAACTAACATCCGTACAATCGAAAGTGCTCAGGCACAGGAACTTAGGGTCTGTCTAGGGTTGCCACGATGTACATCAACATCGGAAACCATTGCAATTGCACATGACTACCCAGCCAAGATTCACATTATTATGGAAGCGCTCAGAGCACACGTCAGGCACCTTGCTCGCGCCCCTTCCCACTATCTAGCCTCAGCGACAGAAGACCGACCATGCGCCTCTTTTGTCAGACGAGACTGCCTTATCGTATATACCTTCCATCAGGCTACACAGCTGCAACGATAGTTTTGTTTCCTTCTTGGTGCTTGGCTCAGCGACAAGTTCGACTGACAGTGGCAGGAATTCGAACAAAGGCTGAACTCTCATCACCACTCAAGCAACTTTCGCTGATGTTGCTGTACGAAAAATACAGTGATCATACCCATCTATACACTGATGGTTCAACCACCATGGACGGTTCTGCAGGATCAGTGTTTTCTCCTGCGAAAGTCTCCAGCTTGAAGTATAAGACATCACACCAGACGACATCGACAGCCGCGGAGCTTGCTGCTCTTCGTAGCGCACTTCGCATAATTTGTAAGGAACCACCTAACAAATGGAGTGTGTTCAGTGACTCCAAGGCAGCTCTACATTGCTTGCTTTCCGCCTTACGCCGTGGACCCCACGAACAAGTAGTCCTCGAAATCCGAGAGCTCCTTCATCGCCTCGTCGAGCAAGGACACGACGTCACCTTTCAGTGGCTCCTTAGCCACTGTGGCGTAATGGGCAATAAATATGCTGATGAAGGTGCTCGATCTGCTCATGAAGACGGCGCGCAGGAACCAATCCCGCTGTCAAGAACAGTTGCAGCAGCGAAACTTCGAGTGCTTGTAAACGATGCCACACAATCGTTGTGGAATACACCTAGTTTGCAGCACACACGTCTGCATCGACTGGACCCCTGTCTTCGACTTCGACCTCCACCTGGACTATCCCGACCCCAAACAACGGTACTTTGCCGATTGTGGCTTGGTGTCACATTTACAAAGTCGTTTGCTTTCCGCATCGAATGGAAGGATAGTGCTGCGTGTGACCACTGCGGCGACGAGGAAACCATCGAGCACACACTTTGTCATTGTCCCCAATACAGCGCACATAGGCAGTCACTCACGACCGCGCTGGCGCGTCCTGATGACCGGCCGCTTTCGGAGCAGACAGTCCTGGAATTCCGGCCTATACAGTTGTCACACAACAAGTCAGTCAAGGCACTCTTGAAGTTTTTGTAATCGAGTGGACTTTGTGACAGACTATAGTTCTCACAGACGTTTCCAATCTCCTCGATTTTTTTTTTATTCCTTGTATTTTTTTTTCGTGACTGCTTTTTTTCTTCGCTATTCTTTCCGCCTTTCATTTCCCCTTCCCCCAGTGCAGGGCAGCAAACCAGAATGTTTTCGGGTTAACCTCCCTGCCTTTCCCACCACGTTTCTCTCTCTCTCTATTATGAACCACCGCCGCAAAATACAATGAAAAGAGGAGTGCATGCACAATTTACTCGTTGTCACTGCTGTCGTATTTTTTACTGTCGGTGAGAACGGCGTCGTCCACAGTGACACCAAGGTTATTGGAAATGCATCACTTAGAAGTGCCCGCGACACTGCCTAACACGGATTGTGTGGGTACGAACAGGCCTCCGTACGCGGTAGTGGTAGCAGTGCATGGTGCCTCGTGGTTTATAGAGTAGTGTAGTTTGAAGCGCCAGAAAATAAAATAAAGAAGGGTTTAATTCTTGTCACGAACCAGAATATACCATGTGGCGCGTTCTGAGGCCGGAAACTAAGAAAAAAAAAGCACTCACCTTAAATTTGTGCGAATATGCCACATCACTAGCATCTGCTCGCCTTCCGAGGGCCAGGCAAATCGCACTTCTTTTTCCAGGAACAAAAAAAAAGAAAACTCCTACCCCACACCGCTCCGCGAGATCTTAAAGGCCACGTGACAGTTTGTGCCCCGCCGTGGTGGCGTAGTGGCTTTGGCGTTGCGCTACTAATCCCGGGGGCACGGGATCAAATCCCCGCCGCGGCGGCGGCATTTCGATGGGGGCGAAATGCAAAAACGCCCGTCTACCATGCTTTGGGTGCACGTTGGATCCCCAGGTGGTAAAAATTATCCGGAAGTACACCACTACGGCGTGCCTCAACATTTTCGTGGTTTCGGCACGTAAAACCCAAGATTGTAAATTTTATTTTAATTTGCGTGCGTAAATGACCCCTGCTTTTTCCTTCTCAGATTTTTTGACGCGTACCCCTTCTTTCCACGATGTGTTCACCCATTTCTGCAACGTCTCACAACTCTTCCAAAAAAAAAATATGATCTGGGTACACAGCTTAATACCACGATGCTTACCCGCCGTGGTTGCTTAGTGGCTTTGGTGTTGCGCTGCTGAGCACGAGGTCACGGGATCAAATCCCGGTCACGGCGGCCGCATTTCGGTGGGGGCAAAATGCAAAGACACCCGTGTACTTAGATTTAGGTGCACGTTAGAGAACGCCAGGTGATCAAAATTAATCCGGAGTCCCCCGCTAAGGCGGGCCTCATAATGAGATCGTGATTTTGGCACGTAAAATGCCATAATTTATATTTATACCATAATGCGTATTCACTTCACGCGCGAAGGCATCACCAATTCCATGTGGACACGACTTCGACAGAGCTGACCGTAACTACTTATGGAGGATCCGAGCTGCCCATTTGTTGCCCATGACGCCCATGGGCAGCAAATCGTTCAATCGTATCAACAAGTCAATAGAAACGCGAAACAGCGCTGAAATGCTGACCGCTCCCAACAGCAGTAATCAAACATGTGGGAGTGGCGACAGATCTCGAGATTAACGATCGAAACGCGGCACCCCGTCTCATTTTTCATTGTGAGGGCGTCAAGCCATCACGGGCTTATAAGCATGGCAACAGTTTGGTCTTATACCAGTGAAGATGGACGCTGTGAATTGGGTGAGGGCCAAAAGTAAAAAAAAAAAAAATCAAAAGAGAACAACTTGCAAAAGTGGCCGCAGCTTGCATTTCCTGACCTATTCCTGGCACAGGCTGTGTGTAGTGGCCTTACAAAATAATATTGCGAGATAATGTCGTTCCCGTCATCCAGCCTGCCCACAAGAGGCTCACTGTTCTTACACCTATTTGACAGGAACAGCAACGCATGGAAGAGGCCTCAATCATCGTTAAATTGGACGAAGCAACGAACCGAATGGCGCCCTTGGTTCTAGCCATGTGTCCCACATAACGTGTACGAAAATTTTAAAATATGCAAGTGCCACGTAGCTGGACAGAACCAAGGTAATTTTGTTTGCCATCTGCTCAAGTTACATGGGACGCAAGGTATTTAAGAAAGATGGCGCGCTTTGCGTTCGCATGAGCCCGAATTCTGTGAACAAGAATCACGCAGAGACACCGAGAGCAAGTTGTCAAATACGAAGTATATTTAACGGCTCGACGTCAATTCAGGATTTCATCAAATACCGTAGCCAACGTGAGCAGTTCGTTGAGTCACAAGCTGGCGGCTAAGGAAAGATATGAATTGTTTTCGGAAGATAACGATTATTATGATTAGGTGGATTGAAAAAAGCGTAGCACCTTTGAGGTATGTTGAATACCAGCATGCTTATGCCACCTGGTAAGTGATCAGCCTTTTGCTAGCTAGTCCTCGAAAGCGTTCGAATGGCTACTCTTAGCATATTAGGTTCGCCGTGGCTCGGCGTCGTAAACTACTCGGCGATAAGGCAACTCGGCTTCGAAGCCTGGTCAAGGAAGTCCTGACGTTTGAGTGGACACAGGCTCATGTGTAAGGATGGATGGAATTTGCTCTCTGTAGGTTAGCAGTGCTATCAGATCGTTCAAAAATTTCAAGTGCAAGAGAAGCCAACGCTATGGTTCGACAACAGAAAAACTTCGGAGTCCTTGTTTAAGGAGTAGTTTGGAGAAAAGCCGAGGAAGTACTATATACAGGTTGTTTCATTTTTAGCTGCACCAAATTTTTTAAAATTGCCTATGGCAGAGAGCACAATTATAATCATTGATCGATGAGGCGGCCATTACATACACGAGAAATCAGAACACCTCACTGAATAATTAACATCATTACGCTAATTAACATTTGATAATTATTTTACAGCACATCTTTCAATCTATGAATTATAGCCGCTGAGTTCGCAATGCGTATCCACTTGGAACGAATTCTCAGGACTGAACCAGTTTCGAGATATTATTTTCAAAGTGTCCTACGAAATGCATGAGCATTCCAGTTAACTTTTTGAGGAAAACGCTGTTTTATGCATTGAAGCATAAAAGCATTGATGCATTGAGCCTTGTGAACTGAGCGGCTATATAATTCGTAGATTGAAAGATGTGCCGTAAAATAATTATTTAAAAAGTTAATTAGCGTAATTATGTTAATTATTCAATTGGGCGTTTTGATTTCTCGTGTATGTAATGGCCGCCTCATCGATCAATGATTATAATTGTGCTCTCTGCCATAGGCAATTTTAAAAAAATTTGGTGCAGCTTAAATTAAACAACCTGTATATAGTACTTCCTCGGCTTTTCTCCAAGCTACTCCTTAAACAAGGACTCCGAAGTTTTTCTGTTGTCGAACCATAGCGTTGGCTTCTCTTGCACTTGAAATTTTTGAACGATCTGATAGCACTGCTAACCTACAGAGAGCAAGTTTGGCTTTTCCCAGTCTTTACTGCTCACGCTATACGTTTACTGTTTCGAGGTATACGCCTTGCAATACACATAATGGAATACCAACCAGACCAATCTAGCACGTCTCAAGTCACGAAGCCCAGCAGGAGAAAGTCTAGTAGCAGTGGAAAAGACCCCAGGTGGTGGCAATGACGCGAGCAGCTATCGGGCAATGTGGATACCACGGGGCGAAGACGGGGACGTGGGGTTGCGCGGCATATCTCAGCACCTTTCCAGCGTCGCCAGACAGTGATCATAACCATAAACGTTAAGAGCACCAATTCTGTGTCAACGTTTTTGTAGAGACATGCTGCTGCCGGTAGAAAGCATCCTCCGCTATCTGCTGCTCCCAGTTTCGTTCGCAGCCCCAGTGGTGGTGCGGCAGTAATCGGCAGCCGCCAATTAGCGGCGGAGGCTCATGGTAGTTGCTGAATTACACCCCCTCCTTCGTCTCCCGCCCCCACCTGTGGATTGACCGCAGCGATAGCAAGTGTCCCACTCTTTCACGCTCGCGACCTCCGAAGGAACACTTGCACATCAGAAGCTCAGAAACTACCTCGTCGGGCTCGGCCAGGTCCTAAGTACGGAGGTAAGCCTGTATTATTCAGACGCGTACGGGTATTCTTTCGATTCAATGAAAAACCAGTGTGTGTTGTGGTGCATGTATCTGGCCTGTCCCTTTGGTTGTGTATGTATCCATAATCCACCGCAGAAAACGAACAAAAGCTCTGACGAGGCATATTGTTATGCCATCCGAAGGTGACAAGATCGTCGAACAGACCTTTTACAAACATTTGTAAGAGATCTTTTCTGACGCATTTTTAAATATTCGTAAATTGGTGTCCGGCATTAACACACTCATAGCATGAGGCTGCGCTACCTTTCCGCCTTTTCACCTAAGGAAGCATGGTCTTTCTCTAAAAGGTCAAGTTCGTCGCAGTGGCATGTTATCCCTTGTTCAGAGAACCTGTGGTCACCCGCCTTCACTGGCATCAAATTTGATGCAGAGGCTCAATGCAGCTTACATCCTACGCACAGGCACTCACATGTTTTGGCGGCGACACTTACTGCTGTGAATGAACGGTTTCCTGTTCATGAGAACAACCTACCTATTCCTATAAAGTCGTCCTTGCGGTGCGTGCTCCTCCATGCTTCAGCATTCCTTCGACTAATTTTGGCCAGAATTAGACCGTTATTTTTTACAACCAGTATATAAAACTCTTGCGAAGTTTGCGCCTTTCTTATAGATAGTGATGTCATCGAAGATTTCACGTGCCTTTGCCTTAGTGGAAACATTTACAGGATATAGCTGTTTGGGCTAAGTGCGCACAGAAATTTCGTCAGGCCCACCTGATCACTTATAGCAGCGTCACCACCACCTGCTCAACGTTAGCCTCTCCCTGAGTATATATCTAAGGAAAACAGAAATTCACCCACCCCCGCCGCAAGTAACTCCTGCCACTGCGACAAAAAGCAGCTGGCAGCTGAACACTGTTACCGATGAGCTATGGCCCAATTTGTTTAGTTTATAGGCCTCTAAAGAACTAAGGGGGACTACTGTATACATTTCAACAATTCCTGGTGTACGAAAAGGATGGTGCTTTACCTATGCGTATAGCACTTCTCTGTAAAACCCTAAGCCTTTCAATGCTTTAAAAGCAGGATTTTCCCACACACACACACACACAAAAACACTGTAGTATAGCATCGAGAAAAATGGGGTTCTTAGTGCTAGGTTACCTTCATTAGTCCTTGTTCTTTGGCTGTCTTGAGCCCGAAGTATGGTCCTGTGCAGTTCATTTGCGAATCAAGCCTTTCGAATCAGTAGCAATGAACCTTAGTCGATATCAGGCATACTTGTGCTGCCGGACGCTTCTCTGTCGTTGTATATTTCTGGCCTTGCTGAAGAACCCTGCGGCATTTCTTTACATCTGTTCAATTTACTACGCCTAATATCGCGGCCCGCTTGCAGCCATGAACTATTGTCAAACGCTGCAACATACATGTGGACTTGAACCAAGGCCTGCTGAATATAGGATCTGTTACGGCACACGACAGCTGCTTCAAAGATGCATTTAAGACGTCTGCTAACTAAACGTGACATCGGACGAACAACATTTCCAAATTCTTCCTCATACGTTCTGCATCTAGTCTGCATCTTTCGCAACTAGTCTAACATTTTCAACGACTTCTCGTTGCAGCCAAGATATCATGCAGCTTGCGCCCTCTCTCTTTTCGCATTCGCGGTGACCAAACACCTGCATTTGTTCAAAGAAGCGAGGAACGCTTGAATCCTCCTGACTTATCGCAGTACTTATTTCGATTTCCGCGAAAGCAACGTGAACAACATGTAAATGGATATTGTAGTGCTCGTAAAAACCCGTCCTGTCCCTTCGAAGCTTATACTTGGCCTAAATAAGGGGACATTGGTGGCAATTCTTCACTTAATTGATGGTGTCATCCTTTACGTGCTTTCGAGTAAAACGCTGGACTAAATTTATGGTATGGTTCCAAAATCATCTATGCACTTAGGACTTTGCAATGGTGTGGGTAAGTCTCTCGGCGAATGTTTTCCCACCCTGTTCCACGTTTTTCACTGAAACGCAAGTTGTCGTTTTTGTTTTCGGAACATACAATTTTCCATTCTTCACCTCCATATCTTATGTCTCTTAACCAAGAAGATGTATGACAATGTTGATGCCAAAGCTGAATTGCTGCATGTTCCTAATTCATCGAGCCATTCTGCCCTTGGGCTGCGAAAGCTCTAATATGTAAATTACAGATTAATTATTTTCCATTTATTGTACAGTCTGGCATGTTGTATAATTTAATGAAAATGAGATAATCACAGGATCAAGGCATATCCATAATTTAGGTATTGGCTGCAGGTATTACAATAAAGGAAAAAGTTCGCTTTCTCCATGGATGATAGAACGCGACACGTCGGACAAACCATCGTCGAACATGGCGGCGCCTTCAAAGACCTTGTCGAGTGTAGCAATACTTAACACTGAATGGAGAAACACTGAAGTCATATTGCTTAGGAAGGCTGTTCAGTTTACCGGAAGCTCAATATCCATGTTATCAATTTTTCCTTGCGACAATGGAACACAATTAAAAAAAAACAAGTCGCGTACACATATGTGTGCACCATGACTGAAGAGGTTATTCTAGTGGACATCAAATGGAATGACAACTGCCGTAAATGTAGTAGTTCTTTCTTCAGTGAAAGTGCAGCATCCTCCAGTGCAGCATCCCCCAGTGGAAGTGCAGACTGATATCATCTTTTCGAAGCAAAGAATGGGGAAGGAGATGAATTAGTTCTTAGGTCAGTAGTCATTGCATATTCAAAATGGTGCATGTTCTCTTGGCACAATGGTGACAGAAGAAGCCAAAGATGATAAAGTTAGCCTGATCATTCTGCATCCAGCAAGCTTTGAAGTTGTTTTAGGTGCGGTTTTATTTTTTGGTGCGAACCGAAATTATGAGCTAGGTAACGAGCTAAGCGTGTGCTTTCGTCTTTTCGCACTGTTGTGGAGGATTGAACGGGTGCTTATTCGGGCTTTAAGTCCAGCGTGCTAAACACTGCTCCACGTCCGCCTTCTACTGCAATCAACCGTTATAAGCTAGGTAATTGGTTGAATGTGTCCGTGCGAAGCTGGGCAGAATGATGGGCAGAACCTAGGAAGGGGTCGGCACGCTGGATGTGAGGGCGAAGGTAACTATAAAAAGAACTCGCGTTGTCAATCATGCTCCCTCTTTGGAAAAGGCCCAGGATGAGCGAAATGAACAAGTTATTAAAATCTTGACGTTTCGGCTCCCGCACGAGAGCTTTGCTCACAAATAATAGTATCGTCAAATCTCTTTTTTAATACTCAATGCTTGAAGCGGAAAGGATGTGTGGAATATAGCGAAGAATACTGCTTGGCTATAGCAAATAATTGCATCGTATATGATGTAGACTTGAAACGTGGCTCGTTTCCTGGTTATTTGACTCGTTTCTTCTGGGTTACTCAGGATCCGAGGTGGGCAGTGCTGGGCGCGTGTTTAAGTAGCTCCTTCACCAACAATAAATTTAGAGACGGATGCAGTATTTGTCATCGCTTCTGGTTCCGGAACAGCCTGCTTGCCCCCGTCAAGTTAAAATCATGATCATCATCATCGCCATCATCAGCAGCCTATATTTATGTCCACTGCCGGACGAAGGCCTTTCCCAGCGATCTCCAATTACCGCTGTCTTGCGGTATCTGATTCCAACTTGCGCCGGCAAATTTCCTAATTTCATCACTCGACCTAATTTTCTGCTGGCCTCGACTGCGCTTGCCTTCTTGTGGAACTGATTCTGGAACCAATTCTGCAACTCTAATGGTCGACTGGTTATCTGCCCCACGCATTACATGGCCTGTCCAGCTTCGTTTATTTCTCTTAATGTCAACTACAATATTGATTATCCCCATTTGCTCTCTGATCAACACCGCTCTCTTCTTCCATCTTAATGTTACGCCTCACATTGTGCATTCCATCGCTCTTTGAGCGGTCCTTAACTAGTTGTCGAGCATCTTTTTTAACGTCCAAGTTTCTGCCCCATAGGTTAGCGCCGGTAAAATGCAATGATTGTACACTTTTCTTTTCAGCGACAGTGGTAAGCTCCCAGTCGGAATTTTCTAATGCATGCCATATAATAATAATAATAATAATAATAATAATAATAATAATAATAATAATAATAATAATAATAATAATAATAATAATAATAATAATAATAATGCCTTTATTTCTGTCCCATAAAAATACACGACAGGGGAGACCTGCAGTAAAAGCTGTCATGAATGACAGCTTGACAGTATGCACTCCAACCTAATTTTATTCTTCTGTAAATTTTATTCGCATGATCAGGATCCCCTATGAGTACTTGACCTAGATATATATGTACTCCTGCACAAACTCTAGAGGCTGACTGGCGATCATGAATTCTTGTTCCCTTGCCAGGCTATCGAACGTTACCTTTGTCTTGTGCATTTATGCTATCAACCCTACTCTTACGCTTTCTTGGTTAAGGTCCTCAATCATTTGTTACAATTCATCCCATGTGTTGCTGAACAGGACAATATCATCTGCGAACCGAAGGTTGTTGAGATATTGACCGATATCCTCACTCCTAAGCCTTCCCAGTCTAATAGGTTGTATACTTCTAAGCATGCAGTGATTAGCGTTAGAGAGATTGTATATCCTTGCCTGACCCCTTTCCTGATAGAAAATTTTCTACTTCTCTTGTGGAGAAGCAAGGTAGCTGTGTAATAGTTGTAGATATTTCCCAAGATATTCACGTATGCCTCCGGTACTCCTTGATTACGCAATGCCTCCATGACAACTGGTATCTCTCTGAATCAAATGCCTTTTCATAATCTCTGAAAGCGATATAGAGAGGATGATTCGACTTCATTTCAATTACCTGATTGAGGACATGAACGTGATTCAATGTAGAATATCCCTTCCTGAAGTCAGCCTGTTCTATTGGTTGAATGAAGTTGAGTGTGGCCCTGACTGTATCGGAAATTATCTTGATACAATAGCGAAAGCAAGCTAATGGGCCTATAATTCTACAATTTTTTAACGTCTCCGTTCTTATGAATTACTATAATGTTGGCATTCTTCCTGCTCCCTGGTACACTAGAAGTGGTGAGTCATTGCGTATAAAGAGTCGCAAACATTGCAAGCATAATAGCTCCTCCATCTTGGGTGAAATGGACTGTTATTCCTGCCTCTCCTGCCGCTTTTCCTCTGGACCTTTCTTACATATTTTCATATTTGTGGGACATGCCTCGCATGTCTTGTAAGTTCAAATATAAGTGTTTAAACATACTGAGGGGTGAACTGCTCATGACTTCAAGTCTCCTTTGGCACATCAAGTGGCAAGCACTTTGCGGGTGCGACGGCGCGTATTTTGCATAAACAATTCTTTCTTTATCATATGAATCTGGCAACTATTCGTCATCTGTAACCGTTGCCTTTGCTGAGATTATACCACCCACCTTATTTGGACGACAATACCGGAATGACTATTTCCGCAACTGTGTTAAGAGGAAACTGCGCTTTAATAATCGCTCTACTCGCAGTTCTGGTCTGGTTTTTGTCATCTAGTTTCTAAATCGGCTCTAGAAATTTGCCATATTGAATAACTGTTCGCTTGGTCGTATACCCTTTTGTCACTCACATATGCACTGTTCTACTTCATCTTTTCATTCGTTCAATTACTAGCTTCAGTGTAGGCTAACAAAACTCAATATTTTTTGTTCTGCTCCCTTTGACACTGTCTGTTATTCCACGAACGTTTAATGGTTCCGCGCCCGTCAACCAAGTAGTGGGTCTCTTTGTGGCTTTCTTTGGCATTAATATAACAAATGCTATGTCGTAAGCGTTCGACTGCGCTCAATTAATTGGTCGTGCGGCAATATTTGACAGCCCTATAAATGGCTGCCGCAAATAAATCCCTTGGGGTCAAACGATCGACATCAACTGCTCATATTATAACGTGGCTATATCTTTTCCTGATATCTATCCTAGAGTCATTGGTGCGAAGGAGTGATGGTTCTCACTGAAGGATGAATTAGTGATGCTTGGCTCGATGACCTCATTATTTGTACCAATACACAGCGTTGCAACACGAGTATTTAAGTTCGTGGACATGATAATTAGTAAACTTGATGCCCCCCTTTGTTGAAGCAAAAATTAAACCTTACGGCGCCTGTAACAAGGTCGTGATACACTGCAACGATCCAAGGCACCTCATGGAATGATGAATTGGCATCACCGATGCACCGATAGTAGGCAGCCATTATAATTTTTACGCTTCTTGGTGACAAGGGCGCAGGACGGAAACGGCATGGCAATTCTATCATGGCAATTAAGATGGTAGGTAGTGCTAGCTTGTGTCGATTACTCATAGACAGTATCTTTTGCAAGTTGCTGATTTGAGTGCTAGACACCGCCTAATCAATATTTTTGTTAGTAATTCTAAGCGCCTGTGCCGGTCCTCTTGTACGAGGCGCGTGCCGTACTCGTGAGGACAATCAGGCCGGTGGACAGGGACAATAAAAAGCAATACTCAATCAGTTTGGACTGGTAATGAAGTGTGTCAAAGTTCTGTTTTCATTCATGTGGCAGGAAAAGGTTTATTACTAGTGAAAAAGAAGGCCACGTGTCCCTTTTTTGGACTTCGCCCCAAAGCCTTAGCGCATGTACGTCAGTGTGACCTCATGAATTTCAAGCTATTTTCGCGTATTTGTGCCGCTTCGACTAAAGGTTCAGCCTATTGCGCCTTTTGAATACAATATGCAGTCCTTGTTTACCTATAATAAATCACATTACGCCCAGTCAGACGCTGTAAAATCCGCGACCTCGCGGCGAGCTGGCCTGGTTAACTTATTATACCTAAAGGTTAATATCAAACGTAAAGGTGAAAAGTGTGGCAGCATGCTATCCTCGTCTCTTCAAGAAAAAGAAATGATGCTCTTAGGTGACTCTCCCAGTTCGAGTTGATCTTTAATTTCTGGTGCATTTTCGTGTCATGGCGAATACGTTCCCCAGGCAAGCAAGATGCGCATATAGATGTGTGTGTACCTTGGAATAAAGATCATAAAGACCGTGTGTTGTACGTGTTGTTGCCATCAAGTGTTTTCGATTTGTCTCATCTACTTTTTGAAGAATATTCATTCTGTGTTGCCCATTTCGCGCGAAGGCCAAGATTCTGTGTTCCCCTTCAGGTTTGAACCACATCACCCTCAGTATCTGCCTTGTGCTCTGAGATCGAGCTATACATTTGCGACAGTTCTCGGCCCCACGAGTCGTGGTCGTCGAACACTAGTGGTGCAGCATACTTCACGCATTTCACAATAAACGGCGTGCGCAAATATTGTTGACGTTGGCCTTCTTTTTTTATATAGCCTTTTTTTCAGCCATATAGGAAACTTAAATGTTATGGGATGAAGTGCGTTAAGTTCATTAGATTTTTTTTTTGCCTCAATACGAGATTTTTGTAGGGGTTCTAGTAGAATTTCATTTTCTGTCAAGCATCATCTCCTGTAGTATAGTACCTGCAGATTAGTGTAATGTTCATTTTTCTCTAGGAAAATGGATAATCGACCGAAATTGCCTAGAGACCGTAAGTAAATAGATTAAACATTTTTTTGTCAAGAAGTATATGTTATTGCTCTTTTTCATTTAGTCAGCGGGTCAGTAATTTTTTTCTCTTTTGTGATTTCAAACAAGTTAACAAAGATGAGTTTAAAAGACCAGAGCCTAAAGTAAAGCAACTCGTTGCGTAGAGGGACCTCTCCGCTGTGCTGTTCTTCAACCATGGAGGCTCATTTAATCAATAGAAAAAAATTAAACCGTTTAAGAAAGCAAGAAGCGCTACTTCATAGCGTCTTGTCAGCGCTTTGTGAGTCTCTTGTTTCTCTAAGAACACGCAGCCCACTTTCTTTTTCTCTGTGCTTACTCCCCCCAATTTTAATATTGCTCTTCTTTCTCTGTAAATAAATTGAATAGGGTTATACGTATGGGACAGGTATATGGTGCAACTGTAAGGCAGCAGTGTGTTTGTCTCCATGATTATTTCCCTGAAAGAACAGTTTTTTTATCACAAAACTATAGTTGAAGAACATACGCAGTTATCTTTGCATTATTACACGTTTTAATGATAACATTTTTGATGCGGCCACCTCACGTTTTCAGTACAGCAGTGAGGAGGAGAAAGTGAAGCATTTGCGGCAGATACAGTATGCTTTAAATTGGCAAGTAGCGGATAGAGCAACAGAAGTATAAAAACATACCGAAGAGAGAGTGCAGACAACAGGACGGCAACACGAAGAAGTCGGATATATCTAGAATAGCTCGTACTGCGCTTTCGAGAACCTCGAAGGCCTCAGGGTTGAGAAGTTCTTACTCTCCTTAATGCCCACGTTTTGTTCGAATCTTTCTACAAGAGGCTGCGTTTTCTTGTAAACGAACGACGCAGCAACACCTTTCATCCACTATTTTCTAATGAAAAGGAAGCAAACAAACAATAAAAAAAACATAGAGAGAAATACTCAAGCGAAGGAAAATAAATTTTGTTGTTGTTAAAAGCTCCACCTATTTTATTCATTCGGTTTATATTTTCCAATCAGGTTCACAGCAGGACGCCACTGTCAGCACGTCAGAATGGATCCAGACCGAGGATCCAACGCCGGGGCCAAGGAGGATCCAGCGCCTGACCACGATGGATGCTCCCGGGACGAGAGTCACGCACACCACAACGGCCAGCCGATGACCAGAGTCCCTGAGGAGGTTCTAGATGACGGCACCGAGCTGTCCGAGAAAGAGCCGCTGTTCGCCCGCAAGGTGAGGGGCGAATGAAGGATACAACCGGTACTGCCAGCGCTCATAATGCCCTAAGGGTCATCTCTCTCGACACGAGACATCACACACCCGTTCGATCTCTTCTCCCACTTACCCCTATCCTCCACGCCTCGCCACACGCATGCACACACTTACTGTCCGCGCCCTCCTTAACGTCATTCGTATGGGGAGCATCACACACTCAGTGTCTTGAGAGTGTGGATATTCTTTTTTTTTTTGCATAAGCGTAGTTCGACCAGGCATTTTTCGTTACCTAAAACTTCGCTATAAGCTGCGACATTTTGTCACACGAAGATTGTGGAAAAAGGGTTCTAGGAGCGAACCGACGCGCAGAGCATTGCTTCAAGAACCTCGCAACGCACCCACGCAAACTATCGCTCGTATAAAATGTATTTTTACTTATGGCAGGGGGATGACGTGTATTAAGAACGTCTCAGCTTCAAAGATTTACACGGCGCTCCCCTTGCATTATCTGTGACGCGCCTGCGTTTGCGAGGGTATTTATTAGTGAGTACGCCGAACGCTATTCGTTCGTGAATACTATTTGCACGTGGTTTCTCACTGTCTTCTGTATCTATTTACGACTTCGCAGTCCAATAATTCACACAATCACATACGTTATAATTACAGATCAAGATTCAGTACAGATCCAGATTCAGTTCCAGATGCAGGCAATTCGCAGCACCATTAACTCACTTTTGGTACCGCTTCAGGAGTGCTCGTTCATATCGAGAAGCTTAAGCGCATAGAAGCCGCTTATCTTTGCATAATAACATGGTCTTACATTCTTTAGTGGGGGTTGAAAATAGGGCGCGTTCTTTCTCCTTTGCTTAGAAAGTGCAACGAAGTAGCTAATAGAGAGCATTTCATCCGGTCTTGTCGGTTCATCGGTGTTCAGGGCCAGGGAATGTTTTACAACTTGCGAAGAACTTTGAGATGAGAGGCATTTCATTGCACATTTGTACAGTAACTAGTATTCTCCAAATGACCAATAATAGTGCGAAAGTAACTATTTTGTCTTTTGCTTCCCATTTTAGCCAGAAACAGAATTCAAGTACACGTGGGGACAATGAGTCTCAGTGTCCTGGAAAGACACGTTCGGGCGGAGCTGTCCTGTGGCTGAGACTACCAGGCTTACCCAACCTAAAGGGCACCACCCTCCTCCTAATCAGCTCCGCCACATTCAGTGATAGAACAAAAGACCATAAAGAGTACACCGTGTCGGTTCCTAAGGGAACCGCGTGAATCTTAGCGCCTATCTTGATTTGTTTTCCCTCAGTATGCCAAACAGAGCTTAAAAACGCCATGCAAACCGCGTTCAAGAAAGCACTGCAAACGTTGCAACGACATGCAAACAGATTTCGGCAACCGTTCGTAAACAATCAGTGTCACTACAAAGATCACGCATTCTTTTAACAGCGGAGCTGTTTAAGCCACGCGTAATATGTCAACCGCGAACAGAAAATGTGGGCCGATCCTGGTGGTAGTGCAGAAAGGGTCCAAGCGCAATGGCACACACCCATGTGAACTAGCGAAGCTGAGCCTCTAAAGTCTAGCTAAGCATGGTTGGGACTACTTAAGCTTAGTCAGACATCGATAGCCAATCGATAGCCAATCAATAGCTAACCAATAATCGATCAATAATCAATACATTCTGGAAAATGCTGGGGATGACTTGGTAGTGCTTAGCCTAACCCAAATACGTAGCCAATACCTTGCGATAGCCAATCGACAACCAATCAATAGCTAATCGATAAACGATCAATAATCAATAAATTTCGGAAAATGCTGGGGATGACTTGGTAGTGCTTAGCCTAGCCCAAAAGCCAGGACTAGCTAGGGGCCCCTCAGCTCCTCTGTCTCTTTAGCATTGCGCCTCCAGTGCAAGCTACGCGAATTATTTTTGTTCCCGTATATTTCGGCGGTTCATCTGTATCAGCCAGTGTTGTCAATAATTTTATACAGTGTGTCACTGCCGGCACGTTAAACCACGGCATATAATTATGTCAGATTATTATGCCAGCTGCTATATCAGCTACTTTCGCATCAACCCATCCTTGTTCTTAGCCAACCAGCGGCCCTCCTTGACTGGCAGTTTGGAGAATATGCAAAATCCTCTAGCTCGTTCTGTATCAAGTTTATGTTTCGTCACGTTTGTGTTAGTATAACCTGTAATGTTTGCTTCATGCTTGTGTCTGACAGGAATTGCCAACTGGAGAAGACGTTTTCGACTTCAGTAAAGCACCGCTGGAAGTCCATCGTCCTGGGAACGGGGAAACTCACCTCACCTTCGAGAAAGAGCCGGTAGGTCTGGCGTTAAGCTCATTTTCCAAGCACCAGCCTCCGTATTATCCAACTTTCCTGCACTCGGCACTCCAGTTCGGAAAAATGGACGGCAGCGCCTTCACCTCTCGACTGAAGGGGTCACCATGCTGCAATAACGCATGACGGTGATGACAGGAACCGTATGCTCGGTCGATCACTTTCAGGGATATCATTTTCTGGGGACACTGGTTGGCTAAGCCAGCAGGCATCGCGCCAGGCATCACGTCACGTAAAAGTCAAAGTGTCCCCAAAAGTGATCAACCGAGAATACAACCCCAGCCACTCTGAACGTTCACTTGAATGCCCTGGGTAGAATAGGTGTTTCTCAAGCGACTCCTTGTCCTAGAAATTGTCAAGGAGCGTTACTGAAGAGCTGTGGCTTCTTCAGTCGAAGGACCACGTTGTGCTTCACTCGGAAGAATCGGGGAAAATATGCGAGTCGAGGCCGTTTTAAAATACGGGTGGAAGACAAGCTAGAACGTCTTGGGTTCTTTTCTTTCTTTTTCACTCTAAAATGTAGTTTAAAATCACTATAGAAAGTTTCAGCTTTCCGTGATACGTAATACGTTACCGTAATACGGTACGCGCCCAGCGCGTGCGCGTCTTATATCGCGGACTACCGCGGCCGGTTACCGTGTTGGCGTAACAACATGGCAGCGCCCAGACCAGCCAAGATCGCCGCTTCACGCCGAATTTGCTCTTGCCACTTGCGTTGTGTTGTCACAAAATTAAATAATGGGTATATTTCGCGATTACTTGATTCCATCTCATTCTGAGGACAAAGTATTAGCAATGTGTTATCGTTGTTATTGCGATCAAATCGCAGCGAGCCGGAAGGGTTTTGATTTAGATCTACCAGATGGTATCACAGCGGTAGCGTTGGTGACACGTAGGCGTTGCGGAAGGCTCTGATAGGCTAATTCCTCTTCGCATCACTAATTTGATTGTATGCTTCAGCATGGTACGCGATGACGGTACACTCTAGAAAAAGCTTACACCCGCTGGGAAGTATCTTATCCTCAAGCAATAATCGTCATTTGTCTTGCGTGCGTTTCCTTTCTTAAAAACTCTGTGTTCGGTACATTACTCTCAAGAATGCGATGTCACGCTGATAAAGCACATGCCATTCGTGACGTGGAAGTACAGGGCCGGTATTTTGTAGCGATGCCTTTCCGATGCTAATGCCTTTTCGCGCTTGGTCAGTGGTAAGATCGACGGTGCGCTCACGTTATCAAAGGGATCAGCTGGCCGTGAGCGGTGGATGATAAGACTAGTATAGAATAAGGCATAAGGCATCGCCACAAAATAACCGCCCTGGTCGCTAGGCGTTAAAGAAAGGAAAGGCACGCAAGATAGGTGACGATTATTGTTTGGGTACAATGTACGCCCAAAACGGTGCACACGTTTTAACGTGAATGCTCAAACATTCATCTCTTGGCATGTCCACCGTGGTTCCGCTTCGCATGCCCCGGTGGCCTAACTTATCATGTATCACGGTAGCATATCATGTATCACGCAGAGATAAAACTCTAATATCTTGGTTAATTATTTCCGGCATGCTTTTCTGAAGTGTGCGAATCTCGCGTGTTGACTTTCAAAGGGCGAACTATTTCAACCTTCCTATACTGTAGGAGTGTTTGTGCACTGCCTTTCGACTCCAGTGCCACGCGTGGCAGTATTTTTTCCCGACCTTGATGACCTCCATGACATGATATACGCTGAACCTGAAAGACTTTTACGTAAAGAAACTTAAGTTCTGTCTTTACTGGTTCGCAAGCATGGATGAGGTCTTTTATTCAGTCGTTGGAATGTTCATATCGCGCAAGAAATGAAGTGCTAGACTCCAATAAACAGTTTGCCATGTCACTTCAAGCATGTCGCCATGCTTGAAGGGTCTTAGAGGGCTTCTATTTATAATTAATGATTCGTGTTTGGTATTATGAGTTTGTGGAAATGCAATACCGCTCTGATAAGTTCACAGAGGGTGACCAATGAAATGACAATGTTTGTGACTTTTAAACTCATGATACATTCTGCTAGAATGCGCGAAGGAAGAGCCGGCACAAGAAAAGCGCTTCGCTGTGTGAGCCTCCGAATAAAGGCCTTATTAGGATTATGCGGCCCTATTACTGCGGAGATGCCTATATGGAGTCCGGCACACACACACACACACACACACACACACACACCACACACCACACACACACACACACACACACACACACACACACCACACACACACACACACACACACACACACACACACACACACACACACACACGCACGCACGCACACACACACACACACACACACACACACACACACGCACGCACGCACGCACGCACACACACACACACACACGCACGCACACACGCACACAAACACACACACACACACACATATATATATATATATATATATATATATATATATATATATATATTCCCACACAGAGCGGCGCCACAACGGTCGCCCATCTGAATCTGCTGGTGGCACAGGCGTCAGTGTCGAGTGTGGTGGCTGCCTCACTGAAGCTAAAGAAAGCCGGCTCTGAAGTGAAGCGTTGCTGAAGGCCCTGAAAAAGCCGATTCACAGTCCTCAGACCATGCGGAAGTGGCCGCGTAGAACAGGTGCAAAGAAGATTCATTTCTGGCAAAGTTACGTATGAACCGACAAAAGTAGTCGGGAAAGCTGTGCAAATCTTTATTTATGCAAGGAGAGAGGAAGTTTGATAACAGAAGCCATCATCTCCCGGTCCAAATGGACGCCATCCTTTTGTGGAAACGTGGTCGGGGACTTTGATGCTATTGCTGGTGATTTTGCATTTACTGTTGATTTGAACACCGTCGTAGAAAGGCACATCACCTCTTCGTCTAAACTTCAGAAATGCTGGCAGAAACAAGAGGTAAAAAGACGACGATGCCTCCTAGGTAACAGGGGCAGGAATTCCATTTCATTCCTTGAAGAACAGCTATAGATATCTCTCGAGTGCGTATTGTGCTCGGAGTGAAGGTGCGATGAGCAAGTCTCTACGGAACCCAAACACAGATTGCTTTATATTTCAGCATACTCGATGCAGGCTCACGTAGACAACACCGGCGTGTTAATTAAAAGCCTGCAACGTCGACGGTTCTAAGCTGGTACTCACGTGATAGTCATGCTCCCGGCTCCGTACACCCGACGGCAGACACTACAATATCAAGCGTTCAAACGTGGCTGGGATATAGAGAGAGATAAGGTTAAATGCAAACGTGGCTGGGCTGCTACAAAGTCCAATAGACATCACGTTGAACATGTAATTGCCGCCTGTATAGCGAATGCAGTCAGTCGAACACAGGACCAGGCCAGTAGTGACTGGGCAGCATGACGAAATGCACGGGCGGTGAAAGCTACTTCATAGGCGCTGTTTTCCTGAGCGCAGCACTTTGGCTCCCGCCCATGCGGCGAGCGTCGGCGTCGGCGGCGTAACCGAGCGAACGAGCCCAGCGAAACATAAAAGAGCGAACACGGAGCGGGAGGTGAAACACGCGAGCCGCGACCGGCGGAGACCAATGAGAGCGGCCCCTTCAGTGAACGTACGCGCGGGAAGCTTGTCTCATGTAGACCCACCCGACCGCTCGATGCATACTCGTATCAGGTCTCAGCCGGACCGCTCGTTTCGTATCGTACGAACCTATCGCGACGCGAATTGTGTAGTACTTTCTGGAAGCCAGGCGGCCCCAGCGATTACACTGGAACCCTCGACGAGTCATGTACAAAAGCCGACGCGCTTGGCCCGCAGATCAGATTTTCGAAGATCGCCGACACTGCTAAATGTCTCTCTCATTTTTTTTTTGTTTTGCCTCAATATATCGCGAAATGAAAACACGTATAGAGCTGCGCTCAAATTTTGCATTAGGGAGTATCATAGCCGTCGGTAAATTTTTTTTATTGAAATTTGCATTGTTTGCCAAGACACAATGAGGAGGATGGACTTCAAACTGCTCGAGTGTCTAAGCTACGTAAGATTAATGATTAAAACGTTAATTCACGCAACCCTCTTTTGTTGCGCACCTAAGTGCACAAATTACTCTTTATCGAGAGGCTACCAATGTGGAGCTCGAGTGATACACATAACCACGCCACGTTGGACATTGCTTTAATTTTAAACGTTTGGTACAGCTACAAAGAAAAAGAAAAAAAAAACACCTACTACATTATTTCCTTCGTACGAAGATCCTATTTCGTCAGGCGCGAGCACCGTCACCTGAGAAGCAATCGGTACGAGCCAAATCCGCTCGCAAAAGCCAAAGGCCTCCTCACGGGATGGAGGAGAGCCCCGATGCGACCAGGAGACAGTGGAGCAGCCGTGTCGCTGCTCCACGGCGTGGGTGCGTCAGAGTTGGCGCTCGCCGAATCGCTTCGTTTTCCCCATTCCAGAGACTCAGTGACGGAGATAAATCGAAGTCAACACGAACTTTTGCCAAAAAATATGCCAGCATCAGTTTCGTACTCCTCGAACGTCTTGCGAGCCAGCAGACCCTTGAATCGATCTATCTTCGGGAACACCCGGGAGACGACGCCACGCTCCGGTGCGCCAATCAGATCATGAGCGAGTCGGGTTCGATCATTTTCGCGTGCTTGCGCTGACTCGCAGTAGATTCTTGCGCCTTTCTTGACAATACCGGCAACTTTTCCAAAAAGCTATGCAGCAGCAAAATAGATCGCGTAGTAAGGTCAAACACGCCGACGACAACGTCTAGGGCCATCGCACAATATACAAAAACGTACGGTCGTTGGATTTTCGGACAGTGGTGGTAAATGCTTATGGTTTTGAGTGTAAAAAATACAAAAAGTAAGGGACAATGTGAACATGCTGTAGCATTGGATATGCTATCATGGTCGGCGCAATTTCGGACCTCCGCGGTCGTCCTTCAATAAATTAATTGGAAAAAAGGCTTATTTTCCAGGTTTGCATAATCATTCATTCATTCATTCATTCATTCATTCATTCATTCATTGGCCCTGTGCCTCATTAGGACCAATAAATAGATGGCGAAAACAAAAAAGGCGAGTCAACAGTGGTCGACATCAAAGAAAGGCAAGATCTTAAAAAAAATTAGGTTCTGGGATTTTACGTGCCCAAACCACGATGTTGTTACGTAGCAGCGGAGCAGTATTATTGTGAGCCATGCCATAGTGGGGAATCCCGGAGTAATTTTGACCACCTGGGGTTCTTTAACGCGCACCCAATACACGGTACACAGGTGTTTTTGCATTTCGCCGCCATAGAAATGCAGGCCAGCGCAGCCGGGGTTTGATCCCGCGCCCTCGCTCTTAGCAGCGCAACACCAAAGCCACTAAGCCACCGAAAGGCAATATCTTATTGGGCGCATTAGAGTACCATGTGGTTTGTAGTTTACATTGCACAAACTTTGGGATCCGCCCACATCTTAGGCTCCACTATGAGGTCTGTGAGAAAAGTATCCGACCTTTTTTTTTTGCGATCACCTGATGGATATGAAAAAGCGCGCTTACATCAGCCGACCTTGAACCTTCAGTTCGCATGCGCGAATTTTTTCCCGCCTGCCGAGAGCGTCAGTCGCTGGGACGCAGCGTTTCAGTGATGTAGTGCGCAGTGCTCTCGTTGGTTTCTTTATTGCAAGGAAAATGACGGAGCGACGAGCATCGCTACTGCACTAAATTTTGCCATAAACTGGGTGACAGCCAACTGGGAACCATTCGTATGATTCAGACCGCTTTCGGTGATGATGCTAGGAGCAGCACACAGATTAAGGAGTGGTACAACCGGTTTAAAGACGGCCGCACATCGGTGGAGAGCGAGACACGCTCCGGTCGGCCATCAACATGCCGAAATGACCAGGTCATTGCCGAAGTGAACGCTGTGGTGATGCGGGACTGTCGTTTGACTATGCGAGAAATTGCGGAAGAGGTAGGCATCACCACTTTTTCTACAGATTCCATTATGACTGAAGATTTAGCCATGAAGAGAGCTGCGGCGAAATTCGTGCCGAAGCTGCTCACGGTGGAGCAAAAGCAACTTCGTGTTGAAGTCTCACAGGACATGCTGCATTCCACAAACAGTGACCCCGACTTCATGAGCACAATAATCACTGGTGACGAGCCTTGGGTGTACAGGTACGACCCGAAAACCAAATCCCAGTCGTCACAGTGGAAGCATTCCACGTCACCAAGACCAAAGAAGGCCCACCAAGTGCGCAGCAATGTCAAAGTGATGCTGACTGCTTTCTTTGACTCCCGCGGTGTGGCACACCACGAGTACGCACCACAGGGTCAATCACCAAAGAGTACTAAAGGGATGTCCTCCGTCGCCTACGTGATGCTGTGCGGCGCAAGAGACCGGAGTTGTGGTCAACAGGAAATTGGCGCATCCATCACGACAATGCTTCTGCACATTCCTCGACCTTGATCCAGACTTTTGTGGCGAAAAACCAGATTTATGTAGTTCAGCAGGCTCCTTACTCTCCTGATATGGCCCCCTGCGACTTCTGGCTGTTTCCCAAAATCATGAGACCATTGAAAGGAGCGCGATTTCAGACAAGACAGGACATTTAGGCTACAACGACAGCCGAGCTAAACTCCATTCCGAAAGAGGCCTTCTCTGAATGCTTCCTACAATGGCAGCACCGCTGGGAGAACTGTGTGGAGTCCCAAGGAGACTACTTTGAGGGTGATTAGGTTTCCAACGCTCCAGTTATGCCAGTTTTTTTTCTTCGGCCAAAGGTCGGATCCTTTTCTAACAGACCTCGTATCTCCGGCATCGGCCAACATTATTCGTTGAGTATGCGAGACTTCCAGTTTTAGGCGCGCGCAGTTTGAACGAGTGCATCAATGTTTGACGTAGGCCTTTGTGCGCTAATCGGGCATTAATACTTTTCTTTAGATAGCTCTACCGGGCGTTGTATTGCGATAGCAATTATATGGACACTCCAGGCGCATTACTGCTGCCGCCGCTGGTGGCGTCGGCGCGATGTTCCGTATAGAGTACAGGGGCGACAACATCGTCGCCACCCGCGATATCCTGTATGTGCGGGTGAAAGCGTGCGAGGGTGAGCCGACTATGGTGTCTCAATCTCGCGCGCGCGCAAGGGAGGAAATCGGGGAGGAAGCGCACCATCTTCCGTCGTGCGCAAGGCACCGGAGGGAGAGGAGGAAGTAAAGGGGGCCGTTCTTCTCCGGCGACGGCTGCGTATGGCACGGCTGAGCGCGGGCGTCCGGGTCCTATCTTGAAAGCGATCTGTGATGGGGACATAGTGCGCCAAGTGCTGATAGCTTCGTGTGGGCTGGGTTCTCGCCGCTTAGTTCGCGTTGAAGCGAGAGGCAGCGCGAAGGTCAAGTCGCTCGCTGCTGCTGTCACGCTTCCTCACTCCAGTGTTTTGACAGCGAGTGTGCACGGCCATCGACTGATATGTGTTCATGTTTGATTGTGCGCACGTGACACCATGCTTGTTAATTCAGTCAGTAAGCGAAAGTTTACAAGTGTATACGGCCGATGAAACTACCATCCTTACTTCGTATAGCTGTCTACTAATTTGCTATCACAATCGATGCCTCACCTTTCGAACTAAACTACGACTTTTTAATTAGTTACTTTACGGCACATATTTAAAGCTGCAAGTTTCAGCCGGTGAGTTCGCAAGGCGTATCAGCTTGGAACGAATCTTCAGGACTACACCAGTTTCGAGATATCGATTTTCAAATGGTTCAACGAAATGCAATAGTGCTTCAGTGCATTGAACAGCGTCTTCTTAACAAAGTAAGTGGAACAACCGTACATTGTTACCGCAAGTTTCACGGCGCATATCTCGAAACCAGTGCCACCCTCAGAATTCTCCCATATGGGAGCCGAGCGATCATTCACGTTCAAATCACGAGCCCCGCTTCGAATTTCCTTTCGACCCATTCTTTTTAAGGCGCCAGCGTTAAGGGCCTCGTGTCGCAGAAAATCCTGCGTCAGCGTCGGCGTCCACAGGTGTCGGCGTAAGCATCGGTGTCGGCGTAAGAATCAGAGTCTGGCGGAAATAATAATGCCGACCCACATCATCCCGAACCACCCCGACATGGCAGGCCCTTCGCGTGGCGCAAGGCGTTAGCGAACAAAAATTGAATTTCTGAAAGTAAAATCCGTCAGAAAAATTGTAAAGTACGACTTAACCACAGCGTACAGACATGATAGCGTCGGATAGCAATTTGAATATCCGAGAAAAAAGCCTGATAAGATGCCAGGGATCTTTGAATGCTGTCGCGTTCTACTCCCAAAGGCGAAGCTTAAGCGTCCTCCAATTCTGATGGTGTTTCGCTGTACTTTGGTTCTAGGCAACATTGAGGGGAATGCTGAAAACCAAGCCTTTCTAAATTTTGATTGGGCCCAATGTCGCAGAAAATACGATGTCGGTGTCGGCGTCAACGGGGTCCAATAAATATATCGCGTTCCACTCTTAGAGGCGAAGCTTAAGCGTACTCCAATTTTTTTTTTACTTTTCGTTTCTGCCCACCACAACCAATAGCGGTTTGGCGTTTTCTGCAGTGAACGACTTACCGAAGTTACGTGCCATAATGGGTGACGTTGCAGGCAGTGCGTCTGACGTACAGGCGTCTATGCGAGTGATCTTGATTCTCCTGCAGGAACCAGGGCTCCCTCGAGGTCGGCCGTTCGGGTGTTATTTTGAAATTTCAGCTTTTTTAGCGCCGGGCAGTGGTTTTATACTTTGCAGGCAGGATCGTCAGTATGCGATCTACACACAGCGCTTGTCTGTGTGCAATATCCAAACCTGGCGAGGGGCGCTTTAAGGAGAAGTGCGTCATCATCGCATTGTAGCCACTACATTTTTGGTGTGCCAACTGGAGCGTGCAGCGTAAGAATTGAAAGTAAGTTAAAATTGTAAGCTTTTGTTCCCTCAGGAGGAGTGCTAAAGTAGGGACTGCCCACTGGATCACTTGGCTTTGTCAAGGTTCCAGTCAGGTGGCCGTATCCGTGACATTTTTCCTTTGAGAGCACCAGTACATTCTCCTGCAACATATAAATATTGGAAGACTAGCGGAAACATTAAGTAAATATTACTCTCAAGTATCTTGTGACAATTGTCGACCGACTCTCATTCGAAGCGGAGTCGGCCGGCCTTTCGCTCCTAACGCAATAAGAATGCTTTCAGTTAAATTATTTGTTCGCGCAACTTTGCGGGCCGCGCGTCACCATCGCTATGGAAACGCACGCCTATAAGAGCTGCTGACGGTCGCGGGGGCGGCGGCAGCGACCAGCCTATACGGGACACATTTCTCGTCCTTCAACCGATACTCATGGTGAAAAGGGCGAACGGCTGCTGCCCACCGCTGTCGGAGGCGCTCTGGACGCGAGGGACGTGATATTCTAAAATGCATCTTGACACAGGACAAAATCCACCGTCGTAAGAAAAAATTCCGGTGGAACTCTGGGACAGACCAAGGCCGGGATATGATAAACAAATGAAACGACCACTATTTACAAACATTATACATACAGGACCTTCCAAGTTAATCAATGAGTGATCTTATAATAAGGCTGTGCTATCTACGCAAATTTTGCTTTCACAGGCGGCTTATGCTCTTTGGCGGACACAATTTCAGTAAATACATGATTAGCAATGACTTGTTACTTTACTTTTTATTTAGGGATTGGGATATACGTCTATGTTAGGTACTTAAAAAGACTAGCATTAGGAGAAAACTCTCCATCTTGTTGGATACTACTGAAGCGCTTGTTTTCCGAAGTATTGATAATCAAATTTGGCTCTCAGTACACTGATTTGGGTTTCAGAGGCGGGAATAACCGCCATCATGGGGTGCACTGAGGATGAATGCAGTGTCGTATTTTCTAGCCGACAGCTGCAAAGCTGCTAACAGCTCCGCTAAATCAGATACGCTATGAGGGGGCCGAAGGGAAAGGAAGGGGAGTCGGGGGACGTCATGTTGTCAAGACTCCCGCATCCGTATGCAAAATTGCTGTACTGAGTATCTAATTTAATGTTTAATATCTTGGAACGCAAGCACTGTGGAAGTGTCCAACAATGCAAAATTTCCTTCGAACACCGTTGTCGTTATAGAGATGACTACTACAATAGAGAAATTAATAAGTTACTAACAAAAATGCTTAATTATGCATTTATGGACGCTTTTTGTCAGCGAAAATAGTTTACTTTGAAGGTCTTATATACAGGGCTTCAAAGCTAAACCATCAGCACTTTTAATGGAAAGGCTATGCTAGCTAGCTACGCAAGTGCTGCTTGCACAAACTGTTTATGCGCTTTGGTGGAAACAATGTTCATCAATAAGCAAACTATAAGATGATATGAATGCCGGCATAGCTAATGCGAGGGTTCAAATCCGAGTTTTTTCAGCATACCATCTTCTTTTTAATAATTTGTTGTCTTAGTTAAATGTATCAATAAGGGACCAATGTACTTGTTTAAAGATGTATTTCTATTTCAACAGAGAACCCACATTTTAAAATGTTGTGTAATCAGCATTGTTGTCCCTCATTTGAATTTTCATATGCGATTCCGAAAAATATGCAAGAATCTCGGCAAACGCAAAGCTATTCACAAAGATTCTCTTAGGCAAGAGCGCTTCCTCCATGGCTGGCGTTTGGGCACCCGCCATATAGCGAAAGGCGTTATAACGAGTCCGTATATAGCAGAACCGATGGCAAATCGCATAGTGTACATGCGCAAGAAATGTTCTGCAAATTTCCACCCTGAAGTGTTAAGCTTGCATTACTAGACACCATCTTTAAAACAAGAACGGACATCGATACCCTAACGAATATGGCTATCATCCCGATTAAGACCGCCAAAATATATACTTCATAATAATTTGGTAGTGAAGGTATTTATATTATTAGTAGCTGGATAGGGACAAGAGCGTTTATTTAACAAAATCGACTGATTGTGCCAATCTTTCAGGAAGTCAAGACGCTCGCCTCACAGAAGTCCTCGGACAAGGCCATGTTCTACGGTGTCGATGATAGTCCGGCGTGGTACTTCAGTGCTGTACTTGGCCTGCAGGTAAATCACTAATGCCTCGGAATCCTTAAGTTATATCAATGCATCCGCTATATAGACGGTTTCACGAGTGCGATAAAAGGAGCGAGTGTTCGAGCCCAAGGAATTTCCGGTCACGTGCCTTACAAGGCTCCTACGCCGGAACAAAAAAAAAAAAAACGTGTTTTAACGCGATAGCGTTTAGGGCTCCGTGTCGCAGAAAATCCGCCGTCGGCAACCAGCGTGTGATCGCGGGTGGTGGAGAAAATCATCCAACCACATCGACCGCGCAGGCCCTCTACGTGGTGCAAGGTTTTGGGGAACAAAAATTGAATTTCTCACAGTGAAATTCGTCAGAAAAATGGTAAAGTACGACTTTACCATTCGGCGTCTGATTCGCCGTCGGATCGTTTACCAATCGGCATCGGATTCTAATCTGAATGTACGAGAATACCTAATTCTGCTACGAGGAAACTCAAACATTTCTTCAGGCCTGCGCGCGTCGGGGCAATAGCAAACAATTAATAAAATAATAAAAAAGGTGCTAGGGCCTTCACATTTTAATATAAGACCACTTATATTGCCCCTGGAAAAACGTCTCTCCAGCAATGCATTTCAGTTTAAAAGTCAAGCCGACTTTAAGGGGATCGGTGTAAGCTTGGTCTTTGTAAGCTGGCTTTCCCACGTTCACTGTTGCAGTGAATGAAGCCTACTTGCCGTTTGCGAACGATGCGATGCGAACGGGTCCCGATAACGCTATCGCGGTCTACTCTTAAAGGCAAAGCTTAAGCGTCCTCCAAGTTTTTAAAGTTGCTTCAATGTACCGAACATCTCTCTTTGCGTTTTCAGATAAAATAAAGGTGCATAACACCTTTAAAATTGTGGTTATGCGCAGGGGAAACGTGTTGAAAATATGTGGGCTTCTGTGTTTACGCACTTCTGCTACTCGCCATTGCATTTTTGCCCCCTAAACGTAGCGGGCCACGTCAGTGGTAGAACCAGAAGCCATCCAGGGTCTATGCTGGCAAACAGTGAAAGCCAACAAGGGCTGTCAATGTCTGCTGTGGTAACGTTGACGAGTGACGTAGTAGTGACCCCTACCTAGTCGTCATGGCGTTCACAGCAACAGGTCCTTTATCTTTGACTCTGGGCATTTATCTTAGCACTGTTTGTACATGAAATGGCTAGCCTTGAGGTAAATGCATTGAGCAGCCTTCTGTTTGACGACAGCTTGGACCATCAGTCGGATGCTGTGATTGGCGAACATCGCATAGTTTCTACGGCATTTGGCACCTCACATATTTATTTTTTTGTCATTAACCGTCTTACCGCTCCTTGTATACTTGGCTGACATATTATATGGCTGATGCACAATAATGGCGGTATCCGTGTTGATCTAAACTCCTCTGCAGGCGATCTCAGGACCAATGCTAGCCGTACTTAACTGCGACACACAGACGCGTCTGTATATGTCCTTAGTTTGCTTGTTAGAAGCACCGTTTTCTTTCTTTTTTTTTTTTTCGACCTGATCTTTTGACATTGGCTGGAGTGCAGTTGCGCCTCGTTATGGCCTTTCTGCAGCACTACCTGATCGTGACGTCGGGAGCGCTGAGTTATCCCTTCGCCTTGGCTCCGGCTCTGTGCATGCGCGAAGAAGACCCGGCCCGCGGATACCTCATCTCCACCATCTTCTTCATATCGGGCATAGGCACGATCATCCAGACAACGCTTGGTATCAGGTGCGCGGATGGCGCAAGAGCGCCTTTTTTTAAATTTTATTATTGTCTTAGTCCCTCAGAGATACATTAAAGAGTGACGCTAAATCAGATTAGACTGGCAAAGTATTCTTTCAGAACTTCTTGTTTTAATTAACTCCATTCGTTTGGCAGAAAAAAGGCTTAGCTTACTCTTGCTGGGTAAAATCAAAATCAAAATGTGGACGTCAGGTATTTCAAATTATATTTATTACGTGCGGTATTTTCGCATAAAAAAAGCTTCGTTCTTTTGGAATGCAACACAGCAATTTTTGACAATTTCTGCGACCTAGATTTCTCCGATTAACTGGACCGCTGTAGACGCTGTCAAAATTCATGATTATTACGGCGCGCTGGTATACGAAAGCTTCAGGGTGCTGCCGCCGCCTCTCTTTCGTCTTCTCATGCTTCTCATGGCGTCAGGACAGCGGCCGTTTTGCTATTCCAGAAGCGTAATTGATTATGCAACTTCAAATAACATTGCCGTTCAGTGCCCCTTAATCACGATAACTCTTGGGGTTTTGCATTCTAATGTGCACTGTTCGCAAAGGACGCCGAAACGTGGGCTTCAGTATTGCTTCTGGCCATCTGATGATCCTTAACGTGCAGTTAAATACAAGAACGAGCGTTCTATTTTGTTATTTTTTGCATTCTGGTACACAATGCAAAGAAAAACAAAATAGAACGCTCGTTCTTCTAATTAACTGCACGTTAAGGATCTGCACGCTGCTGTCTTAGGCTTCGATTTTTCACTTAAAGAGGCAACGCTCCGCATTTCTGCGAAGCCCTCTGGTCTCAGCGAATCACCGCGTGGAGTATTTGCGCGCTTTCGCCTCGACTATCATGCAACAATCTTTAAGTCTCTCTTATTTTATTTTTTTACACGTGTGGGAAAAAGAATGAGTAATTTACTCTCCGCCGTCACATTCTCTGCTTGGCCAATGTAAAAATAGCAGCCTGAGACCTTTCTTGCTTTCTTGCTCTTCTGCGATGGTTTAATCCACGTGCAGATACTTATAGCACCGACGCCGTTTCGTCCACGTAGACCGTCGGCTAAATGACATTGTTCTATTTCGACGTCACTGCTAATGTATCCTGTAAATTTACCTGCCTGAAACTTAAGCGCACTTGCATGAATTGCAGCCCTTCATATGCTTAGCACTTCCAGCTTTTGCGATATCTTTAAAACTATTTGACGTAAGCTTACAAAATACCTGCTTCCTGCGATGAGCCCACTTCGCAGACTGCATATATTATACGAGCGCAGCTTTTTGGGCGAAAATGGTGTAATACGCCAACTGAAGCCCACGTATACGAAGCTGTAGAAGGTACAGTAAAATAGGCAGAACAAGCACGTACACGTGAGAGTTATAGTTGCAGAATTTATCTGTTTAAGTTGTTTCTACATAACCACTTTGAAGGTTAACACTTTGCGCAATCCACGAGTGAGCTGAACAAACGAACTAGAGATATCTTAGATTCTTGCGCAAGCTCTCTTGTATGAACTCTTTCGACATCGATGCAATTATTCTAGAAACTCAAATTGAGTTTACCCCGAGGGACGCGAAAGCAGATCTTTTTTTTCTCGCGACATCGAACAACACTAATGCGCCGCCTAGAACACTGGGGCGGTATAACGTAAAGCTATTACAAACTTTTCTATTCCAATTTTGCAGTCAGCCCCACCACGATTCGTCAAAACATTTTCGGGCCACTCTCATCTTCGCCTGTCTGTAACGCGACGTCACGAAAACCGCGATAGCTCCCTATCTGATATAACGTGTACGCACTGATTATCCATGATTAAACCACACAAAAGAACAATAAATATTCCTGATTCGACGCCTTTTCGTCCTTAGCCCTCTGCTATAGGTCCAATGTTTTCGGGCTGCGCCCACTTCGCCTGTCTGTCACGCGACCTCACAAAACCACGAAAACTCACCACGTCGAAGTGACGTGTACGCGAAAAAAAAATTCATTAATATGCCGAACAAAACAGAAAATTTTTCTAAATAGCCAGAGACTGCCCCATTCCGAAAGGAATAGAATATGGCTGCCCGCCGATCGCTCAGGCCCTCGCTACTCGAAGATGTCGGTGAGCATGCATTTATTTGCGCATGATAAACCGTTTTGCGTGACAGTAAAACGTTATCGAGCCCTTTCGGCATGCATACGGCATCGCTCTTCCAACGCTTCAAAGCTGAGGATCCGTTTTAGCGGCATTCTTATCCTCCCGTTGCACGCCGCCACGATTTTCGACCAGCCACCGCAAGCTATAAGTAAGGTGAGTGGACCAATTGGAGAAGCTGGCACCACCCTCTTCATGCGGTTATCTATCTTCACTGTGCTGGCTTGACTCCATCGAAACCCTCTCTACTAGAGTGTGCTCCTCGCCTTTTGTCAGCCAATTAGATAACAAACACCTCACAGTGCAGGCAATGTTATTCGTTTTGAAAGCGAACAGAGGTGACCTCCTATAAACGAGGAGAGCGTTTGATTGGGTTGTTCAGACAACGCTGCGGGTCACCGCCCGATGATTGCGTCGGTAGTTACGTATTTTTGACGCAAGGAGATCGCAATAAAAACAGTTTGGAATAGGTCTACATTATAGCGCCCCTGGTTATTTCTGTAGGAGAGGTTTGACGAATATCGGTTAATGGAAAAAAACGGATTCAAAGTCAGTATGTATAGCACGCACACTAAACGAATTGGTCGACCGGCTTAGAATACCAGAACGCGGCTTCGTAGGAGTCTGAAGCGTCTGCGTTTGCGTTTGCCACTTGTAGTGTCAGTGGGGCAGTAAATGAAGGCTTTGGGCAATATCTGCGAAATGTTTTTCCTTCGCATTTTAACCAAGCAAATCAATTACAAGGTACAATGCAAAGGGTATACATATTTATTAATAACTTTTTCTAGGGCTCCCCAAGAATGCCTATGCCAATATCCTTCTCGCTCTGACTTGGCAAATTTCTGCAACGCGTCCACAGGAAGCTTAAGGTGGTACCACACGATTCTCAAGTTTTAAGCGTATATATAGACTAGTTTCATATGACAAATGACAAAATGTGAGAAAGAGGATGCCCGTGGTGCCTTTTATTTGTTGTGAGCGTAGCACAAAGCTAGCGGAGGAGACAGACAGGCACAGAAACATAGAGAAATCTTAAAGTAATAAAAATAAACAGACAAAGACAAAATAATAATACAGCAGGTGATGCTTTCAGAAGTGAATGGCAAAGCGAGAGAGTAACCAGAGGGAGTGACAAGTGTGTCAACCAGAATAAGGCCTCGTTGGTTGCTGTGTACGGCGAGAAGTTAGTAACTGGATTGGAAGACAGGCGAGGAAAAGCGGAAAAGGGAAAAAAACGAATGTGTGCAGAAACGGGGAGTGGAAGACTGCGAAGTAAGTCCCGTAGCTTGTCACAAAACCCGCATGTCATCTGGAACCCAATAACGGGCTCAAAGCTTTCTTTCCACAAGCCGGTTACAAATGAGAGAGAACCGAGACAGCGGAGAGAAGTTAGTTCCTCGAAAAGATTGCATGATAGTACGCGTAAACAAGTGCGAAGCGCATCCAGAAAGATACCCAATACTGGTTGCATAAACTGTATACATAGATTAGCGTGCTACTATTTGCGCGCACTGCCCAATATACTGGTATTGGAGACGTTTATGCGCGTAATAAGCATGTACTACATGCAACGCACGAAGTACGTCGTGTGCATGCGAGACACAAGAAGAAATTAACCTCAATTTGCATATAAAACTTTCAAGTACCGCCGCATTTACAATTATAATAGACGAACCTGTGTACGCTGACCTAACGTGTACATGGTGTATACGTCGCGTGAGCTCTCAGTACGGCCTTCAGTTCAAAAGCGTGCAACAGCGACGGACACCGCTCCATACCCTGATAATATTTTAAGGAGAATCCCCCGATTGTGCATTGGAGGGTATGACAGCAGCATATATGGGAGCTTCCTCCATAATGACTTAACACACGAATGACACAAGCTGTTTTAAGCGCGGGAAGACAAGCTTCGCTAACGCAGCCCGTTCCTCTAAAGCTTACCAACTTCGACGGCGCTTGGGCCAATGTCAGAAATTAAACGACTCGTGCGACATTAAAAAGCCGTGGTGTGAACATTCATGACAATACGGCTGAACGGAGTATGAAGCATGGCACTGCACTCCAAACAATACTGGAACTGTACGAAAAACACTCGTTCGTTCGGAACGAGACTCGAATGCACTATATGCTCTGCTGCAAATACCATGATGAGCCAGAGGACAAGTAGGCAAGCGAAGTGTGCTGGAACGTTTAATCACAAAGATAAAAGAGGTTTTGAGTAGTACGTAAACAGGAAATGGTTATGCCCACGGTCTCCTGCCATCATAAAAAAGCTAACTGTCGGATATTGCGCTACGACGCGTGCCTGGTTGTAAACAGCATGTCGTACTGTGGCTTTCTCGAACGCAAATAGGAGCCTCCCACAAGGTTGAAACGATTTGGCCTCTTAACAGCATGAGAATGAGCACTTCCGTAAATGGCACGTACGACTGCTGAAAAATGCTAAGGTTCGGAGGTGTCAGCGTATTCTGCGCACTCACCCGACCGGGCAACAGACAATTTTAATATGTTCAAATCACTTCAAACAACTCTTGGAAGAATGCACTTAAGTAATGAATGAATCACTGAAACTAGAGCGAAACGCATAATTGTTCCCGTCAGTATGCTTCCAGATTGAGAAAAAAAAAAAGCTGCACGGAAAACTACTAAATGAAACAGGAAAGCATTCTCTATGAAAGTATTCTCTGTGAAGAAATATTATCGTCCTCTATCTTGCGTGCATTTTCTTTCTTTAACGCCGCGTTCACGCTACTTTCAGGTCACGAATTGCACAAGCGCCTCAGCGGTACGTTGCGTTCCTTACATAAACGTAGCAAGCACAGTGAGCTAAATAAAGGAAGAGTAGGCAAGATTAATGACGATTGTTCTTGGGGAACAAGATAAGCCTCAGAGGGTGCGATGTTTTCTGAGAGTGCACTTCACGGAGCAATTAGAGTCCGTATTTCTCGAAACTAGTGCCAAGCACAAAGTTTTCGATCAATGAGGTGATGCTTTGAGAATTTTCTCGCTTCAATTCTGCAATCCTGATATGCTCCCTGAAACTATTGTTAATACGTTAAAATCTTCGTCGTCATGGTCATCAAAACAGCGTCAGTGGTAGAAATGACGCGTACATGACAACGGGGATGAGCTTCAAACATGGCACACACACCGAATGTAGGATGCACCAACAATCAAGCGGCTGAGGAAAACAGGGAGTCACTGCCGACAATGACGTCACAACGAGAGTGACATAAAGGTTTTGCATACTACTTCACACGATTCACTGCGGCTAAGTGCTCTTGATATCAACACTACAAATGTAGAAAAAAAATGCTTTTGCGCAAATATCGTATATAGGTGTCACTGCATCCGTTCTCCCGTGACATCCATTGTAGAAGTAGCTTCTGGGGTAGACAATTCCAGCCTGCCGCTTATTAAAAACTTTTCGAGTCTGAAAACTACATCACGAAGATTAATTTGATATGTCAGCTAGTTTCATGCTGAACACAAATAATACATAAACGAGGTTGTGTGCAACACGAAGAATGCACATCATGTTCCGCTGAATATTATCTTTTTGCTTAAGATGATTTATAATGTTCTGGTTAACCACTGTGTCAAAAACTTTTTTTTGCTGTTCTGAAGGCGAACGTCGCCATGCTGGTGAAAGTAGACGATGACGGTAGTAGGTTTCTGAAACGCACGGTCGCTCGTCCACAGCTCTGACAGCCGTTTTAGGAAATCTGGCCCGAAGCTGTGTTTATAAGTGGTAGCAGGCAGACGCCTTCGTTTTAATTGGTGGAGGTGCGGGTATCGAATCCCGTACCTCTCGCATATTCTTAATTACATTTAACAAATTAACCGTCTACCGCCGCCCCCTCCCCACCTCGCCACCCCAGCTACGCTAAAACCGCTGGCTTCAAGGCTATTCCCCCGTAATTTGGGAGCCCTATTATTAGAGGTAAAAGGAAGCAAGTAAACATGATAACGACTTCCACTTTGACAGAAGGCTCCTGTCACAAAAAAGTGAGTTCAGATACGAAAAAATCGTTGAAGTCAGCGGTTCTTTTTTTTTCTCATTATTTTCTCCGTTTGTTGCTGCCTCTCCAGAAAAAAAAATCGTTTGCTTGCCTTTTCTAGCTTTCCCGTGAGTCTAAGGTTTCTATTGTTTAAGAGACAGATCAATCCGGGTGTAAACATGAATCATTGCATTTATAAGCCATTGACGACACGGCCATTGGCTACGCAAAAAGTATATTTTACGACTTGCTGAGCTAAGATGTCACCCAAGAATTTGACTGAACTGACACTTTATTGCCTCGCACGTGATCAGTGCTGCTTCTATCGCTTCCAACGCATTTTGTAGAAAATGGTCATGCCCCTCTCTTATCGCACCCGAAATCCGAACGTCATCAACATAAACATGCCCCCTAGTACGCCATTGAATATCTAGTTCAATCTGAAACACCTCGCTGGCGGATGCGATGTCGAAAGGAAGCCTAAAGAAGCGATAACATTCGAAAGCAGTCGAAAATGCGCATGAACTTGATGAACTCTCCTCCAATGATACTTGGCGGAAGAGGACATTCTCTCCATTGTTGATGGCAGAAATTGGTGCCATTTAGTTCTGGGTCGACGTCTTCTCGTATAGTGACATTTGATAACGCTCTCTCTTTGGCCTGTCATTATTCTATCTTGAGTCTAAGCAAACACTCAGCTTCCCACTCAGTGTATTGTGCTGCTGACACTCTAGATGATGCCCACCCGTTCTAGTTTACACTCGAGCTCCTTACACACCAGATCCAGTAGAGATAGAGGAACTCTTGGCGCTGGTTAAAAACACGTAAGAGGTCTTGGGAAAACTCCCGCAGAAGAGGCATCTTTTTTATTGGAAAATGCGCAAGAACATTCGGGTGACTTATCCCGTAGTGGTTGAAAAAAACTTAAATACTGCGGTTTTACGCGCCAAAACCACAACATGATTATGAGGCACGCCGTATGTAGTGGTGGACTCCGGAATAATTTTGAGCACCTGGGGTTGTTTAACGTGCAACCAATGCACAGTACACGGGCGTTTTTTTTTTTTTTTTGCATTTCGCCCCCAAAGAAATGCGGCCGCCGTGGCCGGGATTCTGTACCGGGCCCTCGGGCTTAGCAGCGCAACGACTTAAGCCACTACGCCACCACGGCGAGTCCCGCAGTGGCTGTTACAGCTTCTACTTTCCACTATATATTCACTGTCTTCTAAACCCAAAACCACTTGGTGGTGTTTCGTAACCGTGAGGAACCCCCATACTTCTCCTGGTTGCCGAATGCCACTGCCGGTGAAAGTTATAGGCAGAGATTAATTATGCCGGCATGACACGAGTGTAGTTCAGGGGCCCAGTTCACACAAAGCTTTTCGTTCGTAAGGAGTCTTTGCCATTGGCCGCCACCTTCGCTAATTATATGTCCAGCATGACGATTGATTAAAATTTTATCTTACGAACAATTCCAGTGTAACAGCTTTTTATGAATACCGGCCCAGTACCGATAGATCTGGGTGAGCCGACGTTCGACTTGCGGTATAAAAATAGTGGAATGAGGTTTCCTTTCTGCTTGATTTCTTCGTTCCAGTTTTTCTCAGAAAAACCGTCATAGTTTTGGTTTAGCACCGGAGTGAAAAACTAATCACTCAAACAGGCGAGAGCAAAGGCCCGTATTCACAAAATGCTGTAACGTTAAAACAGTTCGTAAGAGCAAATAGCAGCCAATCATTATGTCGGACATATTGTTGACAAATGCAGCCGGCCAAAGGCAAAAAGCATGTGCGAACAAAAAGCTTTGTGAATTTAGCCCAAGAAGCCGAATTCGCAAAGCTTTTGGTTCGAAAGGGTTAGCGTGTATAAAAAAATGATGACAGAGATAAAGCTGAAATGGGAAACATAACTAAGAGAAAAAAAAACACTTGAGCAAAGAGGCAAAGAAGAGGACAATACTTCGTCTTTCTTATGCCCCTTTTGGCCGATCCCCGTGAGTGGGTATGCGCCAAAGATGATAAGGTCATCATCAACATCATCTTCTTACACGTGCTTTCTTGCCCTGTTCTTTAATGTTTCAGCCGCGAATACGTACCACCTTGCACAACTTTCATTGCTTTGTAACCGGAAACAAGTGTTATTGTATTTTTGTATAAAAACATTGAACGCTCGATTCGGCACAGCGATCAAGCGGCGAAAGTATGGAACCCTTGAGGGAGCTCCTGCAGTGAAATTAGTACGCACAGGGGCTCGAAGTCGCTGGGCGAATGTTGACTAAGGATTTAGAATAGTTGGAGCTTGTTTCTTCGTACTTTGTGCATTTTTACCATCTTCACACCTATTTGAACCTCATATTAACAAAGCAGCGCAGCGTCGTCGACGCCACAAGGTGCACTAAGGCTGCTAGAACCTGCAGGGGGCCGAATTCACAAAGATCTTTGTTCGTACGTCCCCTTTGCCATTGGCCGGCCGCCAGGGCGTGCGCTATACCCTTCAGGCGATGTGGGCACATTTGCGCACGCTAAGACAATACATCCAAAACACTGATAAAAATGATGATATTTAAAACATTCCATCTATATATTTAAACACTTCTGATTAGGTATGTGTTCCTTGTTGGAACAATATAAGTACAGTGTTTAATTAAAATGAGCTGGAAGGTATTCCCGTTATCAGGATTAGCGGGCATTCGTCCTTACGAACAATTCTAGCGTATGAGCTTTTTACTTGAATACTGTCCCCGTTTGTTTTGTTTGCGTTATAGTCTATGTACCTCACAGAATTTTTTTGTCTTCATCAAAGCACGACTCTTGCCTAAAGTATGCGGTTTTTGTTTTCGTTCTTTTTTTCATAGCCGCCAGCAAACTGTCTGGGAAATCGATATTACAGTGAATATGTGCGAAGCCAAGGTATACAAAATCAATTGCTGCAGAAGCTCTTCTGTCCGGTGATCCTGTAGCAAGGGTTCGTCCGATGCGTTTTCGCGCTTTTCGCGCTTCGTCAGTGGTCAGAGAGACGCTCTGCCCGGTTTATCAGTTAGATCAGCCGGCCTTGAACGGTGGATGATAAGGCTAGCATGGAATCAAGTGGAAGGCATCGCTACGAAATTGAGACCCTGGGCCTGTACGCACGAAAAAGTTCTTGCCCCATACAAGTGTTCGTAACAGAAGATATCAGCCAGTCGTGATGACGGATATCTTACGTATTTGCTAATGTGGCCTGCCAATGGCAAACATCACTTGCGAACGAACAGCTTTGTGAATTCGGCCCCCGATAGGCTGACACCGCTGCACCATTCCTGTTCTTGTAAAGTCATCTGTGAAGACACTACCGATTCTAAGTGGCTAGGCGCCAAACATAGATACGGCTTGCTGCCTGCATTGGCGTCGGCCACTCGCGGAGTGTGGCTTCGCCTCTGCCGTCTCTCAAAATGAAATAGGGCTGACGGAGGAGAAGGGTCTAGACATACAATGCCTTACTCATTTAGCTTTGTGTACTTTGGGGCTTCCAGAGGAATTATCTGCGGACACCTGAAGGCGTCCACACCATGGGCGCTATAACGTAAAATGATTCCAAACTGTCTTGATTCCAAATTCCTGACGTCAAGTTTACGTAACCACCGACGCAAGCATCGGGAGGTGACCCGAAACATTGTCTCAGCAACCCAATCAAACACTCTCCTGGTTTATAGGAGGTCACCTTTGTTCGCTTTCAAAACCAATAACATTGTCTACACTCAGCGGTTTTTCTTATCTAATTGGCTCACAAGAGGCGAGGAGCACGCTCTAGTGGAGAGGGTTTCGATAGGGCCGAGCCAGCGCAGCGAAAATAGATAACCGCATGAAGAGGGTGGTGCCGGCTTCTCCGATTGGTCTGCTTCGCCTTACTTAGCTTGCGGTGGCTGGCCGAAAATGGCGGCGGCGTGTAACGGAAGGATAACAATGCCGATAAAACGGATCCTCAGCAAGGAAGAGTTGGCAGAGCGATGTCGTATGCATGCCGAAAGGGCTCGATAACGTTTTACTGCCACGCAAAAAATGTCACAGTTTCGCCCTAAGGGCGAAGCAATGAATGCGATAGCAACACAGCAATGTCATACGAAGTAAGGTGAGCGGCTTTGGTAAGCAATATGAATTGTAGTAAACATGAGCTTATTAAGTAAGCATGTGTGCTGCGGCGTAAGTAGACCGACATGAAGAGAGACTCGATGACCACGAGAAGGCGCGTGTGAAACGGTGGTGTTGATGAGAAGCGCTTCCCGTGGGCAGCGCGTGCGAAGGGACACACCTGTAGCTCTGCACTGCCGATCCGGGCAGCATTGCATGTGTAGCGCGCGTTGGAAAATGTGGCCCGACTATTACTAACTGAATGAACAAGCGTGGTGTGAGCGCGCACAAACAAACATGAATAGATCACACTGAATGACTGCAGACAACGACTGTCAAAACGCTGGCAGCCAGCGCATACGCCGCAGCGGCGAAGGTACGTGCGGTCTATCGCTGCAACGGAAACTGAGCGGCGAATGCACGGCGCATAAAGGTCAGAGCCGTGTGGAGATAAGAGACGGTGCGGGAGAACGACGAGCGCGGTTGTTGGCAAAGTAGAAGTGCGCCGCTCCCACCGCTCCCACCGGCGCTTGCTTCCCGCTTCCTTGCTTGCGCGTGGGAGATTGAGTGCGTTCGCTCTCCGTGATAGCGCGCGTCCCCGCACGCTTCCGCTCGGGCATACGGCGCGCGGCGAAGATTTTATCTATAGGGAACCTCACGGCGACGGCGACGGCGACGCAGAAATCCGGTTGAAGTGTCCATATAATTGCTATCGCAATAAAAAGTTTATCATGCGCAAATAAATACGTGCTCACCGGCAGGTGCGAGTAGCGAGGGCCTGAGCAATCGGCGGGCAGCCATCTTCTATTCCTTTCCGAACAGGGCAGTCTGTGGCTATTCACAAAAATTTTCAGTTTTGTTCGGCATATTAATGCATTTTTTTTTCGCCTACACGTCACTTCGACGTGGGGAGTTTTCGCGGTTTTGTGAGGTCGCGTGACAGACAGGCGAAGTGGACGTAGCCAGAAAACATTGGACCAATAGCAGAGGGCTAATGGTGAAAAGACGTCGAATCAGGAATGATAATTTTTCTTTTGTGTGGTTTAATCATGCATAATAACTGCGTACACGTTATATCAGATGGGGAACTATCGCGGTTTTCGTGACGTCGCGTGACAGACAGGCGAAGTTGGGAGTAGCCCGAAAATATTTAGCCCAACCGTGGAGGCTGATTGCAGAAATTGGAATCAAAACAGTTTGGAATCATTTTACGTTATAGCGCCCCATGATCCATTAAAAAAAGAGCAATATTTATTATTTAATTTGTGTGCGCGCTGGGCCAGGTTCGTCTGAAATCATCGTTGGTGCCGTATTATGTAAGGTTTGTCTTTTTTTACTATTCATTGATTATCATCTGTCGCAGCTCCTTCGCTTGCCGGAAATTATAGATAGTTTGGTATAAGATATTTAAGCCTCCTGTCGTTGTTTAATTTCCGGATGTGCGTAGTTCTTCGAGTGGTTTGGCGCTTTCTATACCTGCTCAAGTCGTCCGTTGGCAATGTAGTAAGTGAACACCACCCTGCTGAGGCAGTATGTTGCCTGGCGAAAGCGTTTAGGGCCTTAATAATAAGGCCTTCATCAAAAAAATAAAATGGCACCACATTTGACACCTGCTATCAACATCGGGCTGAAGTGAAGCGCAGATGTGTTAAGGGTACATTGAACAAAGTTAATTATTGATCGCATGATTTATACAGTTGATTCTGACGCAAAGGCCACTAGTACGACAGAAATCGCTTCGTTTCTAACAGCGAGAAGAGGCAGCAAGTGTGCACACTCATTTACGCCTGTCAATGTAATCTCACTGACCTTGTGCGTACACTCTCCTTGATTGCAAAAGCTTTGATAAATAGCAGTGTTTTGCGAATAGACTGTTTTTCGCAGACACTTTCAAATCTAGACAAAATCAAAGAAATACAAATCTAGGTTCATGTGTGGCAGTTACTGCATTTTCAGACATGCAAATTGGAGCAGTGCGTTGAAATCAAAATCTCTGTTAATAATAATGCGACTCAAAAGCAAGTTCACAGCACAAGTACACGCTGACTTTACGAATCGCGTTGTAAGCTACTGCAGCGCCAGTTATGCACTAGTGACGAAGTAGACGCCAAATGCACAAGTACGACAGTGCACCTCTACGCTCCTCTACGACAACGATCCGCTACGACAATGCCCTCCTAGACTGCGAGCCCGAACTAAACCCAACAAACATCTCTCTCAACTTTACAAACAAGAAAATTCCGGCTGCCACAACTGCAGTTGAGCGCGACGGGATGCGAAGCATTGTTGTTTGGTTAGACGAAGGGTTCTCACGAATCGTGTTAATTTTCTGGAGCGAAACGACCCCCGCAGTTATAACGTGAATGCGAACAGGCGGTATGTGCAGCGGGAATGACACAGTGTTTGTTGGAGATGCAATGTTTTATTACATTGAAGCCTGTCTGTCTGTCTGTCTGTCTGTCTGTCTGTCTGTCTGTCTGTCTGTCTGTCTGTCTGTCTGTCTGTCTGTCTGTCTGTCTGTCCTGTCTGTCTGTCTGTCTGTCTGGCTGTCTGTCTGTCTGTCTGTCTGTCTGTCTGTCTGTCTGTTCTGTCTGTCTGTCTTGTCTGCTCTGTCTGTCTGTCTGTCTGTCTGTCTGTCTTCTGTCTGTCTGTCTGTCTGTCTGGTCTGTCTGTCTGTCTGTCTGTCTGTCTGTCGTCTGTCTGTCTGTCTGTCTGTCTGTCTGTCTGTCTGTCTGTCTGTCGGTCGGTTCGGTCGGTTGGTCGTTCGGTTCGTTCGTTCGTTCGTTTGTTTTCTTTCTTTCTTTCTTTCTTTCTTTCTTTCTTTCTTTCTTTCTTTAGTAATTGCATACTGACGGGAATTGAAGTGTTTCTGTACAGATGATTCTTTAGATTTTGTTACAATATTTGAAGGTGACGGCGAGCCCGAAGCAGATATTGAAGCGCAGGTACTTTGTCGCCATATAGAGCACGTGGGTGGGCACTACGCCGGGGCGGCCTTTTCCGGCATTTTGGCGGGAAATGGTCCTGAAGAGCTGACGTGGAGACTACGCAGCTCCGAAGGTACAGTGAAGCGGGAAGGGGCGAACCTCTTTTTACAGCGCAGCTGTGAGAACCTCGCCATAACGATCATTCCTTCATCCGCAGCTTCGCCGAGCTGGGGGAGGGAGAGCTGAGAGAGAGTGAAAGTAGAGTATAAAAATAGCATCACGCAGCATAGCGGATGCAAGTTTGAGAGGAGGGGTGACGCAGGTGATAGTGGGACGCGTAGAGCTGCTGCCGACCATGACCGCGTTTCCGTGCGTTCGCTCCAAACGTGCCCAGTGTCCGTGACTGCAGCCGATGCGTCTGGCGGCGGCTGGGCAGGTTTCGACCAGAGAACTGGGCACTCGTCGCTTCCGAAAGACTGAAACGAGAGCGAGGGAAGCTGAAACCAAGCATCGCAAAAGAGAACATCCCGAGTTTAGATTGAGGGAAGCCGAGAGTTCACGTAGACGAAGAAATGAAGATCCGGAGGCTCGTGAACGTGGCCGGTTGAATTCATCGCGATACTACGTAGAACATCGCTAACAAATCCTGAGCGCCAGGAAACTAAGTGTGTGGTTTGCCACTACTTTACTAGGCTTTCCCCAGCTCCGCTGCTCTTTGGTGTTTGCGATATTAGAACCAAGCATATTTTTTATAGAGTCCTGTTGTCACTTAAACGCCCCTACTGCGTCTAGCGTCAATCGTCACTTGTGGCATCATCGGGTGGTCGAAAAAAAAAAACGCTCCTACTACCTTCGCTTGGTTCTTTCAGATTTCTGAAATTCGACTTGGAGCGCCCATGCATTCTCTCACCGACGATGTCGGAGCAATTGCGAGATGCGGCCGGTTTCCGGTCACGTGAAGGCTATGCAGCTTCCGGACGTCAGTGCTCTTTTCCCAATGTCGGCTCAGCCATTTAGGCGGTTTCATATTCGTGCTGTCGGGCTTATGGCTCACGTCGATGACAATGAAGCTGCAACGATGGCATTTGTTAGCGGCACCTTCAGTTCTTCTTTGGGGTCGAGAGGCAAGCAACGACTGCATCTTCATCATAGTGCTTGCAAGTCAAGGCTATGGCAGTTGTCGTTCTCGCAGTCCACTATTTGTTGTCTGATTCACACCTTCGCTCGCCGTGATGCTATGGCACTATGTGTTGCGGCGGCGTTCAATCGGGCATCACCGAAAGTTCCCCTCGGCCCTCGCTTCCTTTCCTCGCACTGCTCCAGAAAGTGACCAGCCGTTCAGGTGACGCGTGCTTTCTATTACTCGGATCTGGAGCGTCTTGCAATCCGACTCGGAGGACGGGATCGACCAACCGAATTTATTATTAGATTGCTAGATTGCTGGACGCCTAGGGCTAACGTCAACATCATCGTCAACAATCGCCACTTGTGGAAGAACCCCGGCGCGCTTTTCCGGGGAATTGAATTGAAAAGTACTTCGGGTACTTTTCAGCCATTTGAAAACTCTAGCTGCCTCGCGAAAACGGTGAGGCAGATGGCAGAAAAAATCGGGCTAAACCAGGCAAGGATGCTTCGCATTAAATAATCCAATTCTGCGCCTGAAAGAACCACACGTGAAATTCCTGCCGAGATACAGTGCCATCTGGGTTTTTTTTTCTTTCATCCTTTCAGTCTCACTCTTAGTTAAAAATAAATAAAGCGGCACGAATTAGCTTCAAAACATGTGTTTTTTTTAATCAAGTGTGGAACTCACGTTAAGGGAACGGTTCTTTTGTATTTATACCATGACAAGTCTTAGAAATATACACCGCAACAAGATACTGCCATATTAGGCACCACTCGCAACAGTTACCGCTAGAGCAGACATCAGAAAATTTCGAGGACACCTAAGCACTTCTTACGAGTTGTTAATGCAAAAGAATTGATGTCCAATGCAACGGCGCTGAGTGGTCCTTGGAGTTTTGCGCTGCGAGCTATGTACCGTAGTGGTACGTGCTGCCCGAGCCAGCAAGCAGCAGCAGGCTGCGGTACCAAAGCAGCACGCCACCAACATGGCGATGCCCTTTGGGTGACACGTCGCGGTGATGCCCTCTCCCCTCATGCAACTACTGGCGCGCTAGCGCCGTATCCGGTGTTCCCTTTCGCCCGCTCTGCCGCTCTGCTCCGTCGAGGAGCGCTCGTGCCGAGAGCGAGAGTGAGGTGGCGTCGCGGCGATGCCTTCTCACCCTAATGCAACACCTGGCGCTCTACGGCCCTAGGAGATGTTCCCTTTCGCCCGCTCTGCTCCGCAGAGGCGCTGCTCGTGACGTGGCGTCGCAGCCAATGGCAATGCGAGTCTGGGTGCCGTTTCGCTCTTACAGAGGATAGACGCCAGCTTTTTCGCTCAATGGGCCACTTGACGCTTTGGCATCGATAAATTGGCTACACAGGCAGCGGTAAACAGCTTCCGCAGTCCGGCAAGCACAACTTGCAGAAAGATACAATAAAAGGTCCCGGCACGCGCACTATACTGCTTTCCTCAATGTGAGCTGCCGCTTCGCCTAACATCAATTTCTATAAAACTGCTTTTGTGAATCTCTCCTTCGGCTCACCTAGGCGCCAAGACGACTTTAAAATATAGATGTTAACAGGGCCAACAATGCAATCAAGGAACCCAAAAAGAACTCGCCTTCCTGCACCCCCCCCCCCCCACACGCACACACAAAAAGAAAGAAGAAGAGAGGAAACAGTCTTCTGTGTTCTCGTCTTAGGCGAAAAAAAAAATAATCTTAGTGTCAAGGGTGAAGGGACGGAGTTCCCACTATAGCTGCTCTAGATTCAAAGTTTTGTTTGCTCTCAGAAGAATTAAAAAAGAAGACATCCGCTCTCCCAGTACTTTTTTTTTATTTCCCAAACAGAGTTTTCGTAAAATGGACATCCGCGTAAAAGTGTGCCTTCGGGCATCCCAGCACATCCTCCTGACAAAGGTCGTTTTGGCTTACGTACTGAAAAATATTTATTAGTACCAAAATACAGAGACAATTCCGAAATTTCGATAGCATAATGCGCATGATTTCTGTGCTGCGTAAAAGAACAGAAAGTCTATCTATGTTCGACATCAACCGCAGGTGCTGACTGCAAAAAGCTTAGTAGTACTGAACGATCGACATTGGAACACTGAGCTCCGTAGCCTCATGACACCACGGGTTGGCTGCTTCAAAATATCCCAGGCGTCAAACCTGTTCCTGTCGAAGGTTACCGCACGCTGGCGCATGAACCACACGAAGTTTTCTCGCGCTGGTGCCCGCTCCGACCGGACACCACGTCACGCCTGCAGAGTCACGTCGCATAGTTGAAGTATTTGACTCTCCTTTGCTCCTCCTCATACAGATCGACACGGATTTCGGAAGCTCTCCCACTTTTTTAGATTTTGCCTGACTCGACGATTTAACTACTTTAATATTTGTAGAAGCAAGATTCACTCTTTAAATTAATTGCTTTCTTCCCCTTTTACCTTACATTTTCACATTTCTCTCTGTTATTATATATATATATATATTACAATTTCTTCGTGTGTGTGCGGTGATAGCAGCGGCCTCTGTCGCAATAGTATTTTGTTTTGAAGTAAAACTCATAAATTTGAGGCAAGAGCATGGCCGTGTTTTCAACTGTGTGGCTACCCTTGCGGAAAGCTTTGTGTCCCTGCAGTTGACGACCTCGATGAAGCCGTAAAACCTCCTGCAACAAAGAAAGAAAGAAAGAAAGAAAGAAAGAAAGAAAGAAAGAAAGAAGAAAGAAAGAAAGAAAGAAAGAAAGAAAGAAAGAAAGAAAGAAAGAAAGAAAGAAAGAAAGAAAGAAAGACAGTGTCCATTTCACGGTCCTAATAAAACTGTGCACCGCTGTGGAGGCGGCAAGCCACCGTGAACCTACTCGCACCGAACTCACAATGCTGGTCGCATTTCAGAACCATTCAGGAATGCCGTAGCCAGCGTAGGCACCCTCGCCGATGACGAGAGCCAGCGAACGATAACAGACCTTGTCAGTCGAGAGCCGAGAACTTTTCGTGCCAGCCAATCGAAAACTGTTGTCGCCAACTAATCTTGTACCGTATACCTGCCAGTCAGTCGAGAACTGCTCCTACCGGCAGATTGAGAGCCTTTCTTGCAAGCCGATCGAGAACCGCCGGTGCGTGAGACCAATCAACCAACACTAACTGTGGCTTCCACCCCGCTGCATCGATTTAGTGATACAGACTTCCGGCTGCTCCTTTCCAGTCGAAAGACGGATCGCTTCCTCAAATTTTCATGAGGGCACGACGAAGCCAACTGCGCTACCTTCTCTGCGGTCCGAAGGTCGATCGAATGAGTCGGGAGAAGAGCTGGCTAATGTTTTTGCTTTCTTCTTTTTTTTTCTGTTCCTTCCGCTGGAATTAAATTTGACAAAACCGCGTATGGGGCGAGTTTGTGCCACATTGTGCGATATATTTAACTGAGAGCAGAGGCGAAATATTGCGAATAGAAAAAAAAAACTCCATTTGTGCCTCTCTCAGTTCGTTCTTTCGTCCGTGCCCACATGTAACAAACGCATGCACTCTAAATAATAAGCGTTTGGCTCTAGATTCAAAGTGTTGTTTGCTCTCAGAAGAATGAAAAAAAAAAAATAGACATCCGCTCTCCCAGTACTACTTTTTTTATTTCCCAAACAGAGTGTTCGTAAAAAGGATATCCCCGTAAAAGTGTGCTATCGGGTATCCCAGCACATCCTCCTGACACTGTTTATGTTGAATATGTCCTAACTTAAGACACATTATTGCATCATAAATATATCCTCGAATATAATGTTATCCGTGGCATACGAAACACGTGTTAGGATAAAAAAAAGGTATGCATGCGAGTTAGTTGGTACGAATCATCGGTGAAAAAACAGTGCGAAATAAAGACAAGGGAGGAACACAGGACAAGCGCTGTGTCCAGATTCGCAGCAATTCTCCGCACCAATCTGTTCTTGCTCCATACGAATTGCTTCTCCCACTTGTGAGCGCTGTACAAGGTACGTCACGAACGCATACCGACTCGCTCAGTTTTCTATACTAATGCAGCATTGCGAGAGTGCAAAAGAATCTGCACCATTACTTACAATTAGCCGAGAAGTTTTCATCAGCCAAGTCTATCCAGCTTCGTGATAAATTCGATTAAAGTTCACATTTTTTTCCGAGAACGACGCTTCCGTGAACTCATTTTCATATCTGCAATTACGACCAACCTACGTCCTTCAGAAGTGCGAGCAACACACGCATGAAGCAATTAAAAATGCTGAAGAATTATTTGTCTTAATGAGGTCATTGAACAAGTTCATGTTCCTATGTTTACAAGTCAATGCAGACAAAACTTATCCCTTCATTGCACTGAGAAGGTGACGCGCAGCGTATTTTACACTTCATTTTTGCGTATTATTACCCCTATAAAAGATGGCACTATTTGTCACTTAACGTAGTCGTCGCGATAAGTTAATGGGGATTAGCAAGGTAGAGACATCAAACTAACCGTAAACAGGCAAGTGATCAGAAGCAGGACTCGCTCCCTGTTATTCCGGGCCTTGTGGATACTGCACTTCAGGGAGTTTTGAAAGAAAACGGGAATAAAAAGCGACAATGGCCTATCTGGTTAAATGAGATGCCAGCCCGAGAACGATGACCCGAGTAGTCTTAAGGCAGTGGACACACGAACACGCGATGGAACGTCGATGTCGTTAAAGCTCAAGCTTGATTAACTTGTTCCTATGAACTTTTCGTGCAGCAGACGGATTTTACTGCACGCAAAGCTTCTTAAGGCCTGTCAGTCGCTTCCGCGCCGCTGTTACACCATAGCAGTTGTCCGTTCTTTCCTCGCTACGATTTACAGACACGATCGCTCGCAATCGCTACAGCGCGCTTGTATCAAATACCTTCAACAGAGGAAACCATTTTAGAATGCTGCCATAACAAGACATCGCAGCGGAGGGCAACGAAAGCTCTGTTGCAGTTTTTAAAGGCTACAGAATTGTACAAGCGGCTGTAGCCTGAACTGATGTTTACAATGCTACAAGTGCTACTGTTCTGTGCAGTGATTGTATGCGGTGACAGTGACAGACTGTGATTGTGCATCTGTGCTCCCTTTTTTTTCTCTATCTCTACTTTCCTGTCACTTTACCTGCCCCTCCCCTCTCTCCGCAGCGTAGGGTAGCCAACCGGACCTTCCCCTCTGGTTAACCTCCCTGCCTTTCCCCTTTTCTTCTCTCTCTCTCTCGCTCTCATATCTGGGGCAGAATCCGCCAAGCTTTTTGCTCATTAGTGATGTTTACCATTGGACAGCCGTCTTGGCTAATAATATGTCCAACATTGCGCCTGCTCTAACGAGCAATTCTAATGTGGGAACTTTTATTTTGTGTGTCTGCGAGTCCTGCTTTATAGCGTGAACACGGAGTGATCGCTTGTTCCTCGCTTGATCGATTACCTTCTCGTGTCATAGCCGACTCATGAACATGGCTCATGAACGTGCGCCGCAGGCTTCCTATCATCCAGGGTTGCAGCGTGACGTTCCTGGTGCCCATTCTCGCAACCATGGCCCTGTCAGAGTGGCGCTGCCCGACCGAGGAGGAGCTCATCGCAGCGCGTGATCCGGACTCGGGCATCACGGGCCCCGCCACTGACCAGGAGTGGACGGATGTCTGGCAGGCACGAATGAGCGAGGTACATAAGTGCAGTATCTGCGCTCTGACCGCGACCCGCCATGCAGCGGCCGTGGGTAACCACACCGGCGATGCCTCGGTGACGGCCGCACAGACGCTGGTGGTTACAGCAGCGGGTGCGCATCTAATGGGCGCTGCCGCAGTTGCTTGTACGGCCTCCGCTGGGGTCCGCAGGACGGACACCAGCGGTGGCTCCGCACCAAGAAGCGATCGGCTTTGCGCGAGGTGGTGCGGCCTATGGGATGCTCCGAGATATGCTACCTGCTTCTGTAGTAACCATCTTTGTGCGTCGTTAAAATTATTGATCTTGTCAATTTATCAGGCCATAACCACGAGAGATATCGCCCGATTATAGATTAAAAAGGAAGTGTCATGCAACTGGGAAACACGAGCTGCGATGTAATAATACCTTAGGGTCCGTACTGACACAGAGATTTTATGCTAGAATTGTTCGTCACAGAAAATACTAGCTAATCCGAATGCTGGATATGATATTGGAAAAGGCAGCCGGCTAATGACAAAGAGCACATAAAAAGAAAAAAGCTACGCGAATTCAGCCCAAGAACCTTACGCACTTTATTGCTGAAAACGGTGGAACGAAAGTATGATACATCGAGGTTTCGACACGACTATTTTAAGCGCGCAGGTTTCTACCGGGGCACCGAGTAAGTGTGCCTGCGACAAGTTGTTTGGGTAACATGTGTATTCATGGTTGACACAAACTGTGCCACAATTGTAGAGGGCGCTACGCGCCATGCGTTCTATATACATGGTGTTGCCGAATAAAGGTGTGCATTCGTTCGGTCAACTAGGCTCCGAGTCACTTGGGTAGACGCGGTTAGCGTCTGTCAGCTCCCTTCATCGTACATGGTGTCAGAAGTGGCCGCCGTTCGCTCTCTCTAATGGCGAACAAGCCGGACGATACGTTTGCCGGAGTACCTAGACTCCAATAGCCATCGAGCTTCGACTTCGCCGACCCAAGTACATGGTCTACCTGGATTGATCAGTTCAAGGACTATGCCTACGCTACAGGATTGCACCAAGCTACCGACGAGGTTAGGGTACGAACGCTTCTTTATTGCATGGGTGTTCAAGCTCGACGCGTGCTGGCGTCTTTCAACTTGTCGGCCGAAGAAGTTCTGTCGTACAGCGTTGTTAAAAGCAAGTTCACCTCGCATTTCGTGCACCCGCTAAACGAAGTTCACGAGAGTTATCGTTTTCACAGGCGGACGCAGCAAGGAGACGAAAGCGTCGATGCTTTTTATTCCGCGTTGCTAAACATGGTTAAAAGATGCAACTACGGTTCAGCATCCGTCGAGGACAGGCTCGTTCGAGAACGATTTGTCGTCGGTTTGTTGGACACCAGGTTATCGGAACAACTCTGCCGCTCTTTCGACTTGACGCTTGAGAAAGCGCTCCTGCATGCACGGCTGCACGAAGATGTCGATCGAGAAAAACGTGAACGAGAAAGCAAGTTATCGGGTCCAGTCGCCGTTGATGCAGCGAAACGCAGGCCATCGACAGCGAGAAGGCAGTCGCGTAATCTAGCGTCGGGATCACGAGAAACGCTCCTCGCCGGCGCGCACAGATCGTGTCACTTCTGCGGACGACAAGAGCATGAGCGGAAATTTTGTCCTGCTAACAAAGCTGTTTGCAAGTTTTGCAAAAAGAAAGGATGCTTCGAATCAGTTTGTTTAGCTAAACAACGCTCGCAAAGCCGACAATCACATGCCATCGAGATGAATGCAGTCAAGACCAGTGAGGCAAATGCTAAGTTTGTTTGGGCCCAAGTGAATGGAGTCCCACTCAAGTTCAAGGTTGACTCAGGAGCGGAAGTTACCGTCATTCCAAGCACTTTTTCGGGAGTACCGTCGCGACTAGAAAAACCGGAGGGTCATCTCACCGGTCCAGGAAATTACTCTTTGAAAGTAACAGGTCAATTCACACCTACGTTGGAGTGGAAGAGCCGCACCTGCGTACAGTCAGTCTACATCATGCCTTCGCAGTCTACACCTCTACAAGGCTACCCTGCTATATTCGCATTGGGAGTCGTGAAGTTCGTCGACGCCGCACAGCGACCTGAAAAGCAAGCCAGCTCTGCAAGCGACACAACCCCTGGCCAGGACATCTTCGAAGGGATTGGTACCGTAGGGAAGGAGTACACTATCCGACTCAAGCCAAAATGCCAGGCAATTTGCTCTCAGTGTACCTCGCACAATTCCGATTCTTCTGTACAACCAGGTAAAGTAGGAGCTGTACCAGATGGAAAAACAAGGTGTCATCAGGCGCATTACGAAGTCGACGCCATGGTGTGCGGGTCTGGTTGCAGTACCGAAGGCATCAGGCGACATCCGAATATGTGTCGACTTAACAAAGCTCAACAAGGACGTTCTTCGTGAAAGGCACGTGTTTCCAATGGTCGAATGGGTGCTCGGGCAACTGGGCGACGCCAAAGTGTTCACAAAACTGGACGCGACAGCAGGATTTCACCAAGTGCGATTGTCCCAAGAATGCCAAGAGTATACAACATTCATTATGCCATTTGGACGCTACTGTTACTGTCGTCTACCTTTTGGCTTGACTTCAGCGCCGGAGTATTTTCAGAGAGAAATGGCTCTAATTCTGGAGGGGCAATCGAACGTCGTCAACATGATAGACGACATCCTGGTTTTTGGCAAAGACCGAGAAGAGCACGACAAGAGACTTGTGGAGGTTCTTGAACGTCTGAGGAGAGCCGGAGTTAAACTCAACAAGTCAAAATGCAGCTTCGGTCAAGACAAAGTAGAGTTTTTGGGTGTGGTCATCGACGCCAACGGTATCTCGCCATGTCCCAGCAAACTCAAAGCACTGCGCAACTTGGAACCACCCAAGGACGTTGCTGGGGTAAGGCGATTCCTCGGCATGGCTAATCATATTGGTCGCTTCCTGCCCAACCTTTCGCAGGCAACTGCCCCTATTCGCGCTTTGCTACGCGAGCAAAATGCATGGCAATGGGGACCGCTTCAAGAGACTGCTTTTAATCGAGCAAAGGCGATGCTCACCTCAGACCTGTGCGTTGCAAAGTATCATCCCAGTCGTAACACCATTGTCTCATGCGACGCGAGCTCATTTGGATTGGGAACCGTTCTTCTGCAGGAACAACCATCGGGCGAGCGACGCGCGGTAGCGTTCGCATCTAGGTCGCTTACTGAAGCGGAACAGCGCTACAGCCAAAGAGAGAAAGAGGCGCGGGCGGTAGCATGGGCAGTGTACCGTTACCAGCGATCACCAGCCGCTCGTAACACTACTTGGTAACGCTGAGATTGGACACGATGACCCCACGTATTCAAAGGTTTCGCATCAAACTTATGCGCTACCAATTTGGCGTGGTCTACGTTTCTAGCAAACAGCTAGCCACTGCGGATACTCTTTCAAGGGCTCCGGATGAGAAGCCGTCGATCAGTCCGGTGGATGTGGTAGAGGAGTTTGTGGACTTTCAAGTTGATACGGTCACAGACACGAAGCTGGTTACTGCAGCTCATGTTCGCAGGCACCAAGAACTGGATTGGGAATGCAACCAGCTCGTCAAGTACTGCACTCAGGGCTGGCCTTGTCGAGACAGGCTTCCGGAGCACATCAAGAAGTACTGGAGCCATCGAGGTGATCTCTCTTTGTGCAACGGCGTCTTGCTAAAAGGTAATCGCTTTGTCATCCCGGCTTCGCTTCAGAAGGATACGCTCGAACTTATCCATGAAGGCCACCAGGGAATTAACCGACGCCGCCTAAGAGCCCAGTATTCTGTGTGGTGGTACGGACTTTCGCAGCAAATACGGGACAGAGTCACTCGCTGCAGACAGTGTGCAGTCACACGAGCGCAAAGTGAGCCATTGGTGGTAACGAAGACTCCAGCTCAACCGTGGCAAGAAGTAGGAATGGACTTGTTTAGTTACAAGGGACACGACTGCCTACTAGTAGTTGATTATCGTTCTCGCTACACTGAAGTCATCTACATGCGAAGCACGAACTCTGAGGCGGTGATCAATGCAGTCAAACGCATTTTTGCTCGTTTTGGCATTCCCGGAGTAGTACGAAGCGATAATGGACCACAGTTTGCTTCACATGCCTTTGGAGCTTTTGCGAAGCGCTATGGCTTCCAACACATCACCTCAAGTCCTAACTACCCGCAGTCAAATGGGGAAGTGGAAAGGATGGTGCGTATGATCAGAGAATTGTTTGCGAAAGCAGACGATCCTTTTCTGGCTCTTCTGTCGTACAGAGACACTGCAGGTGTCACAGGGTTCGGCCCAGCGCAGCTTCTGTTGGTTCGCAGCCTGCGAACCAGGCTTCCAAGATCAGTGGACCGCCTGGAACCCAACAGGCCGGCGCCAGACGATGTCAAGTGCCAAGACGAAGAGGTGAGAAGGCAGCAGAAGAAAAACTTCGATCGCCGTCATGATGCGATCGTTCTTCCTCCGCTGCAGCCAGGAGATATGGTGTGGGTCCGAGACATCAAGGATACGGCGTGTGTTCTTAGCCCAGCCTCCAAGCTCCGATCGTACGTCGATGGAAACACCCAACGTGGTGCTTGTGCGTAATAGGATACATCTAGTGCCCTAATAAGACCCAACAATGAGCCAGCTCAGCGAGCCAGCTCAGAGTGAAAACTACGAGGAGCACGAAGCGCCGACCACGGTAACAGACGCCACGGTAACAGCGACACCCCAAGTCTCCAATGATCGTGGCGTGAGAGTCACCAGGTTTGGGGGTCGAGTCAAAACTCCGAGAAGACTTGACTTGGGAAGTGTTTGGTGTTTCTTGTGTACATATCTCGGGGGAGAGATGTAGAGGGTGCTACGCGCCATGCGTTCTCTATATATGTTGTTGCCGAATAAAGGTGTGCATTCGTTCGGTCAACTAGGCTCCGAGTCACTTGGGTAGACGCGGCTAGCGTCTGTCAGAACCCTTCATCGTACAACGATCGCCACACGGCAACAAAATAAATTCAATTCCGTTTTGTTTTAGCTCCAAAAGTATGCAATGGCTCCGAGGTCATGAACAAAAAGCCACCCTTCAAGCTTGTGCTTCACAGGGTCCGTCAACCTACAAGGCAACTGGCAACGTCTATAACAAATCCGAGGGCACATATCAATACTTGTGCGTGTCGACAGTATACGGAAGAAAGGTGAAGCGAAAGATCTAGTGACAGCTCTGCAACAAAATAAAGTTATAAGAAGTCAGTATTTGTAATAGTATTGGAGTTAGTGATAATAATGCACTCATCGTAATTCGCAGCACAGAAAAATACATGCACCCGCATTGAACTATTAAACAAATTAAGACATACAAAACGCGAATAGATTGCACCGCTTCAACCCGTCATTCGACAGGCAAAGAACCTGAAGTGAAACGAGTTAATTGGCACTGCAGTGCGTGTTTTAATAAGGCGGTGATTATTAGAGATATTACAAAAGGAGAGAACGACGATGAAGAAGTGATTTACGTCAGTATATTTTGGTTCAAATGATGACATAGTAAAGGCAACAGAACACCGTATAAAGTGTTCTACCCGGGTCGCTCCACAAGTGAGAGAGACGAATTTCACGTGTTTTTGTTCTTAAAATTAGAGTAGACATTTTGCTCAAGAAGTTATTGTTGTGCGTGCCTGTTTTATAACACCTATTTAAGCCGTTTTTATAGAAGCTTGGGAGCGGAAGCGCATTATGAAAGAGCAGATTTACGGTACTGCTCGTGTGGAATCTTTGCAATAAAAATTAACAGCATTTCTTTCCATTTCATAAAGTCAGCTTACATTGCAGACAGTCGTAGTGCCTCAAATTGCACGGGCATAGTTTATGTCCGGCCAAAGCTAGGTATTGTAAATGAGAAGTTTAACACCGTTCGGCAGGACAAACTGCAGTTTACGAAGTACCCCACATACCCGAGATGTGTTACTGATAAAACATTTTATCTGTGCATTCCACAACATAATGTGCCTAAAAAAAAGAAAACAAACATGAAAAGCCGCTTTTCCAGCCAGCAACGTGACTTCGCACCAACGGAGCGCACGTCACGGCGCAATATACAGAAGCGTTATGACTTATTATGAATACTAAAGACGAATTGGCATAGAAATAAAAATTTGTACCAGCGAATTGTTACACGCACAAAACTTTTGTGTATGTGTACGTTGTCTACGAGGTGCAAATTGTCTACGTGAGTTTTTCGGATTAATTCATTACACAAGTGCACTTACCTCCTCCTTTCTAGTGCGCGCAGTAAAAAAAAATAAAAGTGCCATATTCGCAACTCTAACTTTATTTAAAACATAATTTGCTTCATTTAACTCGACGAAGCATCACGCTATGTCAGAAACCAAACCAAGGACGACATCACATGTTCTTGTAAAGTGAGGTATTATTCGCGCTGGAAAAAAAAAGGGGGGGGGGGATAACATTCGCGCGCTAAAATCCCGGCTCCACGTTTAGAGTTAGAGTTAAGCTTATTGCAAGAGTCGCAGCGTGCGCGTATAATTGGTGTTGAAACAAACAAACTTGCGCATTTCCGGCTCTTGCTCGTCCCGCCGCTCGGTGCCTCCCTTCAATACCCTTAGATAAAATGCATGCAAGGATCTGACGCGTCAGGGTCGACATCCAGCGAATGTAAGTCATGGGGATTGTTTACATACTAATAAGGTGTAGTGCGCAGCTGTCACACGTATGACGCACACGAAGCGCCGGGGATTAATCCGTTGTTTGTAATTTCTATACAACGGCCGGAACAGCCGAACCTGAAGCGACAGCGCGACTATGCGACTGGCACCAGCTGGCTGAGCTCGCGACATTTGCGAATGAAATCAGGAAGAAGAACGAGAAACCGAAGGAAGCTTGGCGTGGAGTGCACGATAGCTTGTCTAGTTATAAGCTGTTAGTCGACTGTTTCGAGCGCGCCTGTTTCAACGCTTGCGTCAGCAAAATACGTTTCTTCGCGCCATCCTGATATCACCATGAAGGCCTGTGTACTGAATTAAGCCAAATTTGATTTTGTGTGCTTTGGTTTTCCCTGAAGTATGGCTCATTTTCACTATAGAGGATCGCCGAGAAATTGCGGGTGGAATTATAACAGGAATTTAGTCCCGTCTAGAGAGAGAGAAAGAGATAAAAGGAAGGCAGGCATGCTAACCAGTCAAGAATCTGGTTGGCTACCCTACACTGAGGGAAAGGGGAAGGGGCATAGAAAGAAGGGGAGAGAGGGGTGGTGGTGGAGAGACGTGCATGGATAGTACTACAGAGTCAAAGGCGCTCGCACAAGCTAGACGTTCTCAGAAAGCACATAAGTGCCTTCACTGCCTTCTGAGCCGTCTGAAAAGCAGTGTAAATACTTGGGGAAAATATTAACATAACATAATGTACTAAATATTTAGAGATGAAATCAGAATAATAATTAATTTTTACGGCATATAAGTACACTAAGGTATGAAATATATACAGAAGGAGGTCTCATAGTCAAAGACTGTAAGGGTGAGACCTCCTGTTAATACTTACAAACAGGAAAATAAACATTTTTATTACAGCAGACGGCAAATTGATATATACATTTATTTTTATTTCTTTGACAATAATTCCACCTACTTTTTGGCAGCCAAAGCAGGGGTGGTACATACAAAAGAAAACGGGACACCTTACAAGAAAAGATGATGTTGAAATAAAATTTGAACACAGCAAGATCACACACAGCGGAACACAGAACATACTTATACTGCGCAGAACAATACCTCCAATTACTAAGGACGCAAGTTGAATAAAAATATCGGTACGAAAGGAATCACATGCTTCGCTCAGAAATGATAAAGAGCTGATAGGAAAGAGTCAACAGAGTGCTTGTTGGTTACTTCTTGTGGTAACCTGTTCCAGTCTCTTATTGCTCTAGGTAAGTAGGTAGGTAGTAAACTTTATTGAGGTCCTGAAGTAGTCACCCCCGTTTTCATGGAGGGAGGATTGCTCTAGGAAAAAAATTAAATTGATAAGCGATTGTTCTAGCTTGGGGTACAATAAGGGTAAGTTCGTGTTTGCCGCGGGTACTTCTAGACGTGTTAAACTGCAAGTATTTGTCAAAATGTATTTTAGTTTGCCCGTTGACTGTCGTACAAAACATCTTGAGATGGTGCAACTTACGGCGTTGCATCAGTGTTGGGAGACCAGACCTTGAACGGAAATCAGATAGGGACACTTATCTTCCGTAAGCATTAAAAATAATTTATGCATTAAAAGCGTGATTAAAATATGAGCGTAAATACATAAAAATACACATAATCTTCTTGAAATAAATGGAAACAATCAACTTTTTAGCATATGCATGCCTGTGTTGGTGGCTAAAGGCGTGCAGAGAAACAGTTTCAGGAATTGACAAATTCAGTACAAGACAGCCAAACGTTTTGTCGGTTCTATATGGTCATCTTTATTGCGGTTGTTAGGGCTGCAGCTCTTCTTCTTATGCTACCTTCTGTTTCTATTGAATAAACTTGTCTATTCACTTGGTCTTACTCAATTACGCAGTGTCCTTTTATTCCAGGTTTCCCATTATTCTAAATTTTCGTTTCGTTCCTGCATCGAATATATTTATCACGTGTCCTTCAACCACCCTGTTCTTTTTTATTTTGATGCGCATGTTTGTCCTGCCGCATAAAACGTACAAAGCATGCATGTCATGTGTGTAGTTTGTTACGTTCGATGAAGTCCAACAGTAATCTATGGTGCGGACCAGATAATTTCAGCCAATCCGGACACCAGACCTTTCATTACTGAAGGTGGCCAGCCAATGGCTGAGCGAACTTACGAAAGAAAAGCTTTGTGAATCTGGCCCCTGGATAGTAAATAAACTTGCATGCTGAGACAACTTTGACGCAGCCAAGAATTCTACAGCCACTCATCTTTATCCCCCCCCCCCCCCAAAAAAAAAAGAATAGGCTGCCAACTAGCAAAAACAATGAAATCTTTCGCGTTTATTGTGGAGCAAGCATAAATTGAATATTGGCATTCGATTTGGATCTAGGGCTAGATTCACAAAGCTTTTCTTTTGTAAGTTCGCTTTGCCATTGGCTGTCCGCCGTCGCTAATGGTATGTCTGGCATCCGGAGTGGCTAAAATTCTTTCTTACGAAAAATTCAAGCATAAGAAGTTTTGCTGAATTCGGGCCTTGGGGCCAGATTAACAAATGTTTTCTTTCGTAACTTCGCTTTGCCATTGGCTGGCTGCCTTGGCTAATGATATGTCTGGCATCCGGATTGGCTAAAATTCTTCCTTATGAAATATTCTAGCGTTAGAAGTTTTGGTGAATTCGGGCCCTCATGCAAGTAAAAAAATTAATTAAAAGACCACAGCACAGTCTCACGAATATGAACCTCAAGCTACTCCGTTCCACAGACTATTACGCTCCAGGCGAATAATAAATGCTAACAACCGGGGCGAAGAGGCCATTCCAGAGTAAAAAAGTCATTCATAAGAACGAGTATTCGTAAGCTACGCATACAGCGATTTAAGTTAGAAGGACGGAAGCAGCTGGATTTGTAAGGAAGACTTATCCCGTGAATAAGAAACCTCGTATATGGAAACGAGACCCTTTTGTACACCAGGCCACAGTGATGGAAGGAGACGCAAAAGACACGGAAGCAATGAGTACAAGGCCATTAATATGAGCAAGCCATCGGGCGCAGTAAGCGACGAGCAGATCGATAATGAGTCGGTGGCCATTCCAACTGCTCAGAGGATAGGGTTTAATTTACGGAAGGCTATAGAACGGCCGCTAAATATTGCCGAAGATCGATACGAATATTTAGGCAAGTGGTTAGAGGGAGATCGGCCAAATTAGAGACGAAGACATTATTCCGGCAACTGCTTATTCACTTCACGAAGAGTCCGTCGCTATACTGCAGTGCTCTTATAGGCATAAATTAAATGATCGTGCAACTAACTTCAATATCAAGCGACAGTGCGTTACTGCACACGGTGGGCCCACCACGTAAATACACAGAATCGAGCTGTGTTTGCGTTGGCACGAAGACAATTACAAAAATGTTTCCAAAAGGACACCCATCATGCGGGCTACATATCGTACAATTAATGTATGGTGCTCTATTTTTTTATCGTTGTATTTAGAAAAATGCGCAAGTGTTTGCATTCCTTATGCAAATAAACAATATATGGTGCATTTTTCTGCGCTGTTCGATGAAAAAGAAAAAAAAGGAATTAGAATTCAGTCCCAGAAATACTTCGGAGCTCATGGCAAATGGAAGACTGCAACAAGAACTAGTGCTAGGCAAAGTCAGAAGACAGTCCCACTTCCACACGACGGGGCGGCGCGTACACAGTCATGCAACTCTTTTTTTTTCTTTTTTTACGTGCGCTTTTACGAAGGACAGGCGCGCAATGTGCAGAATCCCTTGCGTCATGGCTGGTACTGTAAGCCACGTTTGGTAGGAAGGAAATTTTTGCTATTAGAGTAAGACTGTGTTCAGCGTTGCGAATTTTTGCGGAAACTTGTGTTGTTGTTTTTGCCCTCCGGAGGAAGGACAACGAAGTTGCTCTTTGCTAGAACGCATCTAGTTCGGAAATTATATCTAAACGAAATGGCAGATTTATAAGCAAGAACGTCCCTAAGTGGACTTTTGATACCTGTTTTACCGGATACTTCTTACGTCACTGCATCGAGATACAGAAAATTTTGTTTGCAAAATGATTTAAGCAACTTACCGCTAAAACCATCTCCAGACTTTCAGCATCTCAGTTTTTTCTGGAATAAACAGTGGTGCCCTTCTCGGCAGTTGGAAGTTACTTACACCAGACTACGCTGTCGCATCCCGCTATTTTATTTTTATTTACATAGAGCTGGTCTCACGGTGTCCCCTCTATGTCACAACTGTAAGGAAATTCAATCAATAGAACACTACTTTTTATCATGCAGACGATATTCACACCACAGAAAGTTATTACTGGAAGCTCCACTCTACAAAATTGGATTAGGTTTAAACATACCAGTATTGTTATCATTTGGGGCCTCAGCACTAGGCTATAGTCACAGAGACGTGTGTTGCGCAGTATTTAATTTTTTAACTGAAGCTAAACGATTACCCTGCTAATTATTGTATTTGTATTCTACACATCAGATGTATTCATATCACCTAAATTGATTTATCCAAATTGTTTTGTTATTACCTCCCCATGGTTGTAACAGCTCTTCACTTTCATCTTTTCAGTTAGTCTGACGGGTTCGCTCGCATGGTAATCTAGTTATTGCGACATCTGCCTTTTTTTTCTTTTACTTGACGTTTCTTGTTTTCTTGATTTCAAATATGAATTTTCTTTAGCATTCCCACTGCCGCCCGATTCTTGGCCTATCCCCCTTAGTGGATGCGAGCCATGACAGAGGTACATCATCATCATCATCATCATCATCATCATCATCATCATCATTATCTCGGCTAGTTATATTTCGTCCAATTTTCCACGATTTCCGGGGCGCTTTATGCGCCGAGCCTTGCGGCTATGGACGCGCAGCCTCCCGCAGTCCTGTGTGGCCAGAAGTCTACCATGGCGACCTCATCACTGACAAGGGGCAACCGGTCCACCAGCAGTGAAGACTCCACTGAGGCTCCTGCTCTCGTGCCCTTGGATGCGGATCCTGCAATCCCGCCGGGCCAGAGGTCTACTTTGACAAGCTCCTCAAGGAAGCGAGGTATTTGGTCTAGCACCAGCGAAGACACTGATATTTACTCAGTCACAGGCAACGACTCATCGGACGACAGCTTTGTATCGGTGAGGAGCCGGAAGGCAAAAAGGAGGCTTATCAAGACGTCATCACCCGGGAGTACATCAACCCTGCATGCAAAACCTGAGCGCTGGCCGCACACCATCATTTCCATACCTGTGGATTATTCCATCAGCCTTCGAAGATTAAACAGGCGAGCTCCCTCCGTTTTCCTTGAGGGAATGGCGCCAAACTAAATTAAGGAGGTCCGAATAAACACGCAATAGAATGTCTTGGCTGTCGACACGACCCGGGGAAATGCGCTGGAGAAGCTCCGACAGATAACAGAATTGGGAAACATCAAAGTAAGACCGGTTATACCAATGGAAGAAACCTGCACTGCCGGCGTAATCGACGACATTGACCTGGCAATTACGAACTCAGACCTGCCCATTCCGATTAAACCGCCGTATGAAGGAGTAGTCATAACGCACGTATGCCGCCTCGGAAACAGCCGCTGCGTGAAGATAGTTTTCAAGGGCGACTCTATCCCTTCGCATGTCAAGGTCGGTCACTTCCGACATGTCGTTCGGCCTTTGTGCCTAAGCCGCTTCAATGCCACAAGTGCTTCAGGACTGGACATGTCAAGGGCGCCTGTGCAAAATCTACAGTGTGCCCTCGGTGCGCGGAGTCGCACACTGCAGACATCTGCCGCGCAACCAATATTAGATGTGGCAACTGTAACGGTTCTCATGAAGCCACATCTAAAGACTGCCCACGGATCAAAAAAGAATTTGCTATCCTGAAACAGATGGTTAGGGACAGCTCATCTCACAGTGAAGCTTCTGAAAAGATCCGGCGTCGACGTCGTCATAGACGGAAACGTACAACGCAAGGTGCAGTTCATGCACAGATTGTGCGAACGAGATAAGCTTCAAGTATAAGCAGACCCGAGATCACAAGGAGGCCTCCAACGGAAAACCCTTCCCTTGTAAAAGACTGGCGAGCGCTCCCGAGCACCCAGCCTTTCAAGGAGCCTACACGTTTGATGCCTCCATCGAAGAAACCTTCAGATGATGTTCTGCCAGCAGTAGACCGTCAAATCATTCCGATGTTGCGGTCCATATAATTAATGTCATCAGAGTAACGCTGACCAGCATTGAAACTCCATCCGCTTGAAGGGGACTACAAGTGCTGGACTCGCTGAGCCCCGTCCTAGCAACCCTCGAGTGAACCATGGATGAAAACCACCAGTCATTTCGTAAGGAGGTCAGAGAAGCATCGATTATTCAGTGGAACGCCAGAGGTCTAAGATCTCGCATTGCTAATTTTCGCCAGTTTGTACATGTTAACCGATTTACAAACATCGTTATCTGCGAACCAAATTTAACACACCCTATCAGACTATTCGGCTACGGGTCAATTACGTCCACAAATAACAACGGAAATAGCAAGGTAGTCGTCTTTATTCGCCGTGAGCTTACTTACGTCATCCAGCCTGTGCAACCTCATGACGCCAATCAGTATGTCTGCCTAACCGTCAAAAATAGAAAGCTCACCTTTACACTTCTAGGTGCGTACCTATCTTCATCAAGCCCGTTTGACACCAAAAGACTAGAAGACATAATAAAAGCGTCTCCTGGTCCTTGGATTATCACCGGGGACTTTAACGCCCATCACACCATTTGGGGAAGCTCAAAAGTCAACGCAACCGGATGAAGATTCGCTTCATTTTTCTCCAATCATGACCTCTTGCTGCTGAATGACGCTAGTCCTACGTTTCTACGGGGAACAGTGTACAGCAGCTGTCTGGACTTGAACTTTGTATCACACCGCTTTGCCACGCGCAGTTAAGTGGTTTTTGGAAATTGCGACACATGGCAGCGATCACATCCCCACTTACCTCAAGTTCGACGGCATGTCTAACACTCACCCGCCAAACACACTACGAAGAATTGATTGGACTGTGTTTAAAAACCAGCTGGAGGACGCTTGTCAGAAAGGTCTATTATCTGGACTGCAGAAAGCTATTAAAGAAGCGGCGCAGACCACTATGTGCACGCTCATGTGCTCATTGAAGTACTTGCAATTCGACCTGGAGTTGGAGCGACTTCGTGCGATTCGTCGTCGCGCCGAACGGAAGATACCGACGGACGAAGTCCATTCACGATCTCAGGTCAGCCCGGCGCACTCAAAAGAAGATACAACGCCGCATAGATAAACTGCAATCCGAGCGATGAACAAAGTTTTGTGAGTCCCTTGACCCCCGCAAGCCACTGTCTCAAATATGGAGAACTGCGAGAGGCCTACGTTCTGTTCCGGAATAACGCTTTCCATTCAAGGCCCTAGCACTTTTCCAACGCCGACAAGACCTCGACGTAGCGGAAGATTTCTGTGCCATGATTACAGGCCAGTCAGCGGGATCAAGTTCCCTTATCTTTGACTACGTTCTGGACACACGGGACTCACACATGGATCTGCCGTTCACCACTCAAGAGCTTGACGCGGCACTTGCCCTATGTAATCGGTCGTCTTCACCTGGATCAGATGGTATTTCTTACCGTACCTTGTGCCACCTCGGTGAACTAGCGCGAAGTGCCCTGCTGAACATCTTCAATGAGTCCTGGGAGAATGGAAACGTTTCTCAAGAATGGAAGACCAGCCGCCTGGTACCACTCCTCAAACCTGGCAAGTCTCCTCTAGAGATTACTTCCTACCGCCCAATCGCGCTGGCCGTCACGCATTGGGAAGGTGAGTCGTCACGCATTGGGAAGGTGATGGAACGAATGATCCTCGTCAGACTTGATTGGTACTTGGAACGCTATGAAGTTTATCCAGACGCAATGGCTGGCTTTCGACGTCACCGATGTTCCATTGACAACGTCATCGATTTGGTTACTTACATTCAACATAAAAAGACGTGTAAGCGATTATCTGTCGCCATGTTCCTCGACATCAAAGGAGCATATGATAATGGTCTTCATGAGGCTATATTAGAGGCTCTGGAAATGGTTCGCCTCGGTCGTCGGCTTTATCGTTGGACACGCAGTTATTTACATATGCGGTCTCTATTTGTGAATACTAAAGACGGCCCAACGTCTCAACACTATACACACCGTGGAGTACCACAGGGTGGTGTGTTGAGCCCAACACTCTTCAACCTTGTGCTCATTGCTCTCGTAAAATGCCTAACAAATACGGTGAAGTTGTCAATATATGCGGATGACATATACGTCTGGGCATCTGGCGTGACGTACGCGTCCTCAAGTACGTGCAAGGCTCCAAAAATCTGCGGCGTTGATAACGACATACCTTAGTGAACAAGGTATCAAGATTTCCCCAGAAAAATGCGCATTGGTCGCATTTAGCCGGAAACGAATCACACCATATTCATCGATGGACAAAATATCTCTTACGTCAGAACGCACAGGTTCTTAGGCATAATCATCGACCGTGACCTCTGTTGGAGTTCCCATGTAACCTACCTAAAGAAGCGCCTGGCAGCCATCTCTCATCTCTTCAAGTTTCTTGGAGGAAAATCCTGGTGTACTTCAGTACACGCGATGATGCAACTCTACAGGGCGCTGTTTCTCGTGTATCTGAGGTACAGCTTGGCAGTGCTGACCAATACCTGTAGAACTAACATCCGTACAATCGAAAGTGCTCAGGCACAGGTACTTAGAGTCTGCCTAGGGTTGCCACGATGTACATCAACATGAGAAATCATTGCAATTGCACATGACTACCCAGCCAAGTTCACATTATTATGGAAGCACTCAGAGCACACGTCAGGCACCTTGCTCGCGCCCCTTCCCACTATCTAGCCTCACTGCCAGAAGACCGACCACGTGCCTCTTTTTGTCATATGATACTGCCTTATCGTATATACCTTCCATCAGGTTACACGGCTGCAACGAGAGAGTTGTTTCCTCCTTGGTGCTTGGCTCAGCCACAAGTTCGACTGACAGTGCCTGGAATTAGAACGAAAGCCGAACTCTCATCACCAGCTCTCAAGCAACTTTCGCTGATCATGCTGTACGAAAAATACAGTGATTATACCCATCTATACACTGATGGTTCAACCACAATGGACGGTTCTGCAGGATCAGTGTTTTTTCCTGCGAAAGTCTCCACCTTGAAGTTCAAGACATCACACCAGACGACATCGACAGCCGCGGAGCTTGCTGCTCTTCGTAGCGCACTTCGCATAATTCGTGAGGAACCACCTAACAAATGGACTGTTTTCAGTGACTCCAAGGCAGCGCTACATTGCTTGATTTCCGCCTTACGCCGTGGCCACTACGAACAACTGCTCCTCGAAAGCCGAGAGCTCCTTCATCGTCTCGTCGAGCAAGGACACGACGTCACCTTTCAGTGGTTCCCTAGCCACTGTGGCGTAATGGGCAACGAATATGCCGATGAAGCTGCTCGATCTGCTCATGAAGACGGCGCACAGGAACCAATCCCGCTGTCAAGAACAGATGCAGCAGCGAAACTTCGAGTGCATGCAAACGATGCCACACAATCGTCCTGGAACACATCTAGTTTGCAACACACACGTCTGCATCGACTGGACCCCTGTCTTCGACTTCGACCTCTACCTGGACTATCCCGACCCGAAACAACGGTACTTTGCCGATTGTGGCTTGGTGTCGCATTTACAAAGTCGTCTGCTTTCCGCATCGGATGGGAGGATAGTGCTGCGTGTGACCACTGCGGCGACGAGGAAACCATCGAGCACGTACTGTGTCACTGTCCCCAATACAGCGCACATAGGCAGTCACTCGCGACCGCGCGGGAGCGTCTTGACGACCGGCCGCTTTCGGAGCAGACAGTCCTGGAACGCCGGCCTATACAGTCGTCACACAACAAGTCAGTCAAGGCACTCTTGAAGTTTTTGCGATCGAGTGGACTATATGACAGACTATAGTTCTCAAAGACGTTTCCAACCCCCCCCCCCCTTTTTTTTATTCCTTGAATTTTTTTGCGTGACTGCTTTATCTCTTCCCTATTCTTTCGGCCTTTCATTTCCCCTTCCCCCAGTGCAGGGTAGCAAACCAGAATCTTTTCGGGTTAACCTCCCTGCCCTTCCCACCACGTTTCTCTCTCTCTCTCTCTTGCCCTCCGAATTTGTCCCGAAGCCTTGTGTGGCTTCCGTCCACCTGCACGTGCCTGAACGTATTTATTGATTTGACCTTCCACAAAAACACCTGCGAAAACAACTTCCCTCCACGAAAAGCATCGCCAGCTGCGGACATAAACAATTTGGCTTAGCCAGTGCAAGGTTCCCGACAATAATACATTTAAGCAAAACGAATGTGAGTAATCCGTGGCGACTGTCGCAAACTTGGCGCTCAACCATTTGTGATTTGCTTTTGAAATTTGTAGCCTTGTAGAATAAAAGAAAAAGTATTATCGCGAAAATTTTTTCCGAAAAGTATTTCCAAGCAGCGTTAGCATTGTCTGAATTTTGCAGCGAGAAACTAAACTATGCGCGATAAGAGGCGTTGAGAAAAAAAAAGCATTATTTTGTTGCGAGGACAAGGCTTATTTTTATCTGTGAGAAAACTGTCAGAGGCCTTACACCTAAAATACATTTTGCTTCCATCAATCATTATTTCATTCCTCAGTTTTTATATGCCCTTAAGTGCGGCGAAAAGGGATGATTATAAGGAGTTATTTGGAGGAAAATCCGTGTTTTAGTAAAAGCTTGCATTTCATGTCAATTAAGTATCCAGAATCTATAATGTGGGTGCAAATTTGTTTTCTGGAGGAAATAGTGTGTAGCTATACAAACATGACAACAAATGTCTAGAGAACTCAGTTGTGGTGTGTAATCAGCCGCTGACGAAACACTGCGGTTTCACTAGTAAAAATATGCCACGTTGCAAATCTATTTAATAGCTCTTAAATCCAGTTTATGGAATTCGTATTTTTTCTATGGGTAAAAACGTTTCTTAAGTGGCGTCCCACTTGTCTGAAAATAGGTGTAGTTTTTCGTCTTCACCGCGAAGCATCCTAACGGCAAATAAAATTTGCAAGGGTGCAGGCGTTGATGAGTCGATGTACATCTGGGTGCATCTGTAGGAGGCTCATTATGGATTTCAGTAGCCGTTGTCCGTGCAGGCGCTACTCGAAGACCACCACCATCGCTCGTCGGCCCACAAGGCTGTGAAGGGACTTTTGTGTTTGCTGAGGGAGACTGGCCTGTGTGGAACACCTTTGACTTAGTGGCGCCTTCCACGTCTTTCCTCTCTCTCTCTCTCTCAATGAATATATATATACCTTTTTCCCATTTCCCCAGCATGTATAGGGTAGCCAAAAAGACGCATTTCTGGTTAAAATTCCGGCCTTCGCCATTTCTTTCCTACCTACTCCTCCACGGTAGTTTTTCGTTCAGAGCTAGGGATCAAGCTGCAAGCAGATTCAGTCAAGTAGACACGCGAGTACCTATACCGGAGTCTGTTCAACTACACGTCGCTGTCTGCTGACGCCTTGCTTGGCGTCTTCCCATGGCTTCCGGAAACATCTTGACGCTGATCTGTTTAACCTACGCTACAAAGTGAGAAGGCTACAGAACGTGTATATATATATATATATATATATATATATATATATATATATATATATAATAAGGAGCAAAAAATGCTAATCGCGTTCAGATGACTACTTTCTTGCCGTTATGGAGACACACAGTTTTCTTTGAGCGTCCCGGCTGCAGGGGTGTTACGAAGAGGCATCCCATTAGGCTTAACCTGTAGCCCAAAGTAGAAATGCCTTCAGGGAAGAAGAAACGAAAAAATAAAAGCGTTTCGCCGCTCTCTGACCGTTCTCAAGACAATTTGGCGAAATTGAATCGCGCTTCACCGTTTACTTGTGCTAAGCGTGAACCGCAGCTTCGAGCCGACGGGGAGTATAATGTGCGATGCGAAAAGGCCTGGGAGCCGCTGTGTTCCCTGGAAGTACCCCCCGAATACCGTTTAATGCTGAAACACTAAACCATCATTCATTTTAGGAAGCAAAAGTACATATATTTTAATTTGTCTCGTGTTATAATAGCGCTGTAGAGAATTAAGGAATGATTTTTGTTTTTTCAATGGACTCTGGAGCTTTTTTACCATATATTAACCAGAGCAGACTGCGGAGAAATAAAAGCGAATTTAAAGCTTTCCGCTAGTCTGCTCGAAGTAAACGTGTACTATGAGTTGTAAATCTCTCTGTCCTTGATACATGGTATAGAGGAGTACAGCGCATAATGCGACAAGAAATAGCCGGAATGACAGCTTACCCGGTAGCTTCTGTATGTGTTCTTGCCAAAGTGGCTCAAAATATCCCCTCACTTCCTTCCGCCATGATTTCCGCCAGCGCACGTTACGAACGCTTGTTTGTACGAAACGGTTTGCAGCAAGAATGTTTGTGAAAGCGTGTTATTTGATATAGGCACTATTCATACGTGCATCGCGCATGACCTATCTGTCCTGTGCATTTGCTTAAGTATCTTTGGCGTCATGGCCCGTGTACACTTTTTTTTTTTTCTGATGTTTTGTTTTCATGTAACAAAGAAGGACCTGTAAACTCTTTATTGTCATCCGTGTTGCTTAATTACTGTCTCCACCAACCCCTTCCCTCCCTCCCACCCCCCTTATTTTTCTTTTTTTTTTCTTTTGCATTGGAGAATCATAAGCGCTTCACTGTCATTTGTTGTCTATTTCATGTGTTTTCTTCCCGATAGTCACTCCATGAAATATTGTGTGCTGGGGAGAGGTTATTCCCGTTGCATGCCTCATTTACTTCTGCCTATTCATTTGTCTGCATGCCATGACTTTATGCTCCTTTTTTCGTACAAGGAGGCCTTAGGAATATTTGTTATGGACGTTCATTTGTTCGTGAATTATTGATGTAATTTGAAGTCCACAGCAGTGGAGGAGCACGTAAAAGCGAAAAAATAGAAAAACGGGAGGGGGGGGGGGGGGGAGGGCAAGAATGGTCCACTCACATAGACCAACCAACTGTCAACATTTTTGATCACTCTTGTTGTTGTTGTTGTTGTTTTCTTTTTTCGCGGCTTCAGAGCAGGAGAATTGGGAATCTTGAAGTATTCTCGTACGTACTAGCTGTAAAATAGGAAATAAAAATAAATTTCTGAATGACGACAAGCGCTGCAAAGAAAGAAGGCATGCCTATATGCTGGCCTGAGTAAGTTATAAATCTACTGGGGTTGTGGGCCTCAAGGCGCCTTAAATTTGTATGGATGCGGCCATAAAAGCTCACAAACAGTAGAAAGAGAAAATTCGGCCATGCATTAAATTGCCGCTTCAATTTCGCATATGAAAGAAAAATAAAGCCAACGTATAACGTTCTGCTCTCGTCAGACAGCATTGATGCAAGCCGTTAAAGTAGAAAAGTTTTCCTTCTTCTTCTTAAAGGGGACGAGGGAGTTGGTAGGGGGGTTCCTTTGACTTCGTATGAAACTGAGCGCATCGATATCTATGTTTATGGCATTTTTATGTTTGCTTGCACAGGGCACACACTCAGCTTTCCTAAATTTACAGAGTACGCTGGCTGCTTCAGCGCAATTTATCACAGAAATGGCCATGCGTCTTTGTTTCCTGGCTCTATGGTCCCCCTAATACTCAAAACCAGCCCAAATATATTTCAATTGCTGATGGCTGAGTGCAGTCTGATTCCGAATATTCGTATGAATATATCTCCCCAGCCTCCTTCCTTGTATATACGATCGTGCTGCGGGCCTGCCAGAAGTAACTATGCATATATATTTTATAACCTTGTAAAGTTCTGTATGCTGTAACCGCGATTATATGTTTTCTTGCCAGGGACCATAGCCTTCTGTACGACATCTCCAGGATTTTCCTTACAATTCAAACCAACCACATAACTAAACGCATTCGCAATTTCATTGGAGAGAAATGCATAAATGAGGTGGGAAAGAGATTGATGTTAGCTCAAATAGAGGCATCTGGTTTGCTACAAAACACTAGAGGATGGGTGAGGGGAGAAAGCTGGAAGGCAAAAGCGTAGAAAGAAAGCACACGCGCAAGAATTCAATTTAATCACTTAAATTCTGGGGTTTTACGTGTCAAAACCGCGATTTAATTATGAGGTACGCTGTAGTGAGGGACTCCGGCTTAATTTTGACCACCTGGGGTTTACTTAACGTGCACCCAATGCACGGCACACGGGTGTGTTTGCATTTCACCACCATCGAAACGCGGCCGCCGTGGCGGGGATTCGATACCGCGTCCTCGGGCTTAGTAGCCCAACGCCATAGCCACTACGCCACCACGGCGGGTCCACATGCACAAGATAAAAGCGCACAATACAACGTGGCACTTTCAGAGTCGATCTAATAGGTTGCGTGAGCGTCGGAAATTAACTGGCGCCCTTCATCGCTTTTCAGTGTCACGAGCGCATAGGGCGGCACTCCAGGATGGTTATGGCCGAAAACAGTGGGTTTTCGAGACGAGCTCGGTCACGAGCGACTGCTTCGGTGCGCTGTAGCGTGGACAGCACCAAAGATCTTCGCCCATATTCACAAAACCTTCTTACGCTAAAATTGTTCGTAAGAGAAAATGTCAGCCAATCCTGATGCTGGACATATTATTAGCGAAGGCGGTTGGCCCATGGCAGACAGTACTTACAAAAGTAAAGCTTTGTGAATTTGGCCCCGTGTTCGAAAGTTTCCTCGAAATCGAGAGTATGACAGAATCCCGTCGTGTAGGGAGGGAACATGATGAATGCAGACACAGAACACAAAATACGTAGTAATGTTAACGTTTCGGCTTCCACACGGGAGCGTTGTTCAGAATGAGACTAAAAGCGATAAAACTGTCGCTGTTAGTATGTCGCATAACGCGACCGACCCCCATCGTATGCGGGTGAGGAATTACCATCGTTTCAGTGAAAAGTGCCCGCCATAGTTTGGATGTGAAGCGACTCTGATAAAAGCGCATGGTTCGATTCCTTTCTTTCACATACATACGTGCCTGATCCCAATTAATAGCACGGCCTGACTAAACACAACACTCCGGAGGCGCGTTCGATGACACGTGTTGCTTCTTGACGTGGTTTTGGTGCTGCTTTAGCCGCGCCTCGAAGTTCCCACTTTCGCTAATGTAAATATACGGACAGATCGCGCATGGAATGTTTTTTATTTCCATATTACAAAACACAGATAAACAAACACTTGTCGGACCTGTAGCCAAAGGCTAGTTCAAGGTCCGATAAACAAAATACAGGCAAAACCTAACATAGCATCAAGATAATAGGTATCAGAATGAATGGAGTGAATTTACCAAAAGAGCAAAAAACAAAGTTCGAAGTAACAACACGTGGCATACTGCACACCCGGGAATTTTTTCATTCTTTAGTTTATCTGTCACGTTCCTTTCGCTGCCGTTTCCTCGTTTGGCTTCCTCATAGTGTCGTCGGTGCCGCATACGTCGCAAGCAGCCCTGTTGGCAGCCCGATGGCGAAGAGCAAGGGGTGTTGTAAAGGTTACAGCAAGCCACAGTTGACAAGGAACAGTTATCTCACTTTAAAGTTGTCCAGATAGGAGCCGGACTCGGAGACAGGGGTCCAGGCGATGCAGACGGCTGGGCTAGAAACTTGGCGTGTTCCACACGAACTGTGTGGCATCATGCACGAGCATGGTAAAGTTTGTTGTTGCTGCATGTGTTCTTGGCAGCAGAACGGGATCCTGCACGCCCTCTTCATGAGCAAACCGAACAGCGTCATCGGCACGTTCGTTGCCCACTATGCCACAATGGCCTGGAAGCCACTGAAACCTGACATTGTGCCTTTGCTCGGCGATACGATGAAGGCCTTCGCGAGTTTCTATTTGGTCGTAGGGTACAATAAAAATGGTGGATATCAAAACATTGTGCAGGTGTCTTGGGATCACTGATCACGCTCCACTTTAGAGTTGCTTGCTCACGAAAGAACCGCGCTATAAAGAGCAGCAAGCTCTGCATCTGTCAATGTCGCCCGGAAGGAGGTTTTGAACTTTATGGTGATAGCTTTTGTCAGGAAGGTCACACATCCTGTAGATCCAGCCCCAGTGGGCGATGGATCAGTGTAAATAATATTACAGTATTTGTTTGTCTCCTGCATCAGAAGTAGAGATAGCTGCAGGAGAGCTGGTGCCGTTAATCTTGCCTTCGTCCAGATGCCTTGTACTTATGGTCGAACTTTTGGGTGAGCCAAGCATCAAGGGGGAACAGGTAGTGTCGCAGGAGCCCTGTGAAATGAAGAAAGGCAGAGAGGATTAGACGATATCGCTTGACAGAAAGAGGCCCGCGTGGTCGGTTTTCTGGCATCAGAGCGAGATAATCAGAAAGAGCGCGACCAAGGTTCCTCCCTCACGTGTGCTCAGAGTGCTTTCAATATATACAGTGTGAGCAGTGACAGTGTAGTCATGAGCAATGGCAGTAGCTTGTGCGGTCGGCCACACACATCGTGATATCCCAGGACAAATCCCTCGAGGCTGGGCTTGAATACCTGCCAACAAAATTTCATCAAAGGGCTACGCATGGCATTGACACCAGCAGTCATTGACAAATCTAGAAACCTAAGAAACGACGTTCTTTTGGTACTCAGACGTTGACGTTTATAAGTACCAGACAGATACGAAAGCCATCATCACAGAAATTCTTTGTCAGCCACACTACCTTAACTCAAGCTTGATTCGCCTAGTAAACCGGCTGGGCACGATATCGTTTTCAGTCACAAAGACAAAACGTTCGTATACGCCATAGCCTTATTCGCCACCCGTTTGAAAAGTTACGCATGCATATAGTTTAATTTCTAAAATTGACTGGCCTCAGTGACCATTTGTACAGATGACAAGCATAACTTCGTGCACACGCAGCGGGTTTTGTCTTCTTTGTTTTAGTGGCGACATTCTAAGAATCACAATCGGGTGTTTGCCTAGTAACTGTGTATAACAAAGCGCTTGGTGATTTTCGATGAGACTTTTTATAAACGCATAGCAAACGCACTGCAGCTGTAGCGCACCTCAATTGTACACAAATAAAAACACTTCCGCCGTTTGAACCTCATTGGACATATTATCATTGTGTTGAACCCTTTTCATTTCAATGCTTACATGTTCTAGAAATAGGATATAGTAACAATAACTCACCATATTGGTACTATACCGTTTATCACTACGAAAGCGGTAGATACGGGCTATATTTACGAGGAGCTGCAAACTTAATTTTTTGTAGCACAAGCACTAAGTGACACTAGTGTTTCTTGCGCAGCAACTTCCGGTTAGGGACCGACTTCCAGTTTGTCACAGACGTGGGACGAAATAAACAGAAATCATAGAAAAATAAAAACAGGTAGATATCGATGGTTCTACTTATGGTTGATGATTGATATGACATCAGAGCCCAGGTATAGTACAGTAAAAAGCTAATTAAGTGTCAGAAATAATTAGAAACAATTGGGGAAAGCCTAATTGCCGTACGCCAAAGCACACAATCGTACAGTTTAGATACCCACCGTATCAGTACAGGTTCCCGTGAAACTCCAAGACCAGAAGTGACGTCATCAGTGACGTCACACTTAAACCAGGGTGCCCGCTCATTACTAAATAAAATAAAGACAAGCTAATCAGAGTTACACACCACCTGACACAGAGTTAACGCCTGCCTAACGCAGTGGAAGGGTGACGTCACTCCCTCCTCTCTCGTTTCTCCCCTCCCGGAGCGCACCTGCTCCGTCGCTCGCTCGCGCGTGCCATCTGCGCGCCGGCGCTCGTTACATGCTCTCAGGTCAGCGGTGGAGGTGCGCGTAAGGTGCGCTTCGTGCGCCGTCCTCTAGGTGGCCACGCGTCGCGCCCTCCTTCGCTCCCTCGCCCGCTCCTCTGTGCGTGGCGGTTTCCCGCCAGTTCCATTCGCGCGTTCCTCCGAGTTCGGTCTCCCAGGGTACACCAATGCCGAGGTGCGAGGGCCACTACCTGACACCTAACTCAAGGATTAGGGTCGTTTCTCTTTCTTTTTTTACTTTTTTTCAAAGTGCCAATACAAAGTGCATTTCGTCGCGACTTACATGCCTTCTTTCTCTATGTCATTACGGTTTTCTCTATGTCACTTGGTGCCACTCCTTCTTTCTGTGCACTATTTGTATTTCTATCGGTGCGAGCTGTAGCCAACTCAAGGCTCAGAAAACAGTGGGGACCATTTATATCAACAAAAAGCAATAGTGTGGTTTTAAATATCCCTTTCCTTGCACACCTTGCCATGCGAGGTTCCGTCATGCAGTTAATAATACGCGAGGTCCGAAAAAGTGAATTGAAAAAAAAAACACTTTTTTTTTTGTTCTTTACTTGGGCAGCGCCTCCTCTATTTTTCAATGCCAGCCAGATGCGGCGGATCCAACGGTTCACCACCCTCTCAGATCGCCCTTTCCTACTCTCTCCAGTCGGCTAGCGCTCACGCCTGCTTTGCGGTCGTGGGGGAAACCACCCTCTGGGTGGCACCTCACGGCGGAAATCAGAGGAAATGATCCTGACAGACGCGTGAAGCGTTTCTTCTTTCTGGGGTTTTAGTAGCCAAAACCAGTTCTGATTATGAGGCACGCCTTAGTGGAGGGCTCCAGATTAATTTTGAGTACCTGGGATTCTTTAACGTGCACTACAACGCAAGCACACGGGCGTTTTTGCATTTCAACTCCATCGAAATGCGGCCGCCGCGGCCGGGATTCGATCCCGCGATCTCGTGCTCAGCAGCGCAACGCCTTAGCTGACTGAGCCACCCCGGCGGGTACAGACGCGTGAAGCGTCTACAGCATCTCCCCCAGAACGGCAGCGGCACGCGCTCAGACGCATGCGTGACGCAAGCAGTCGTACCTTTAGTCGTACCTAGAGTTACTGTATAGGCCTTATGCGAAATTGCTGCCACCTATCGGAGTCTGACGAAGCTACCGACGCGGCGCCATGTTGAAGGCATCTGTCCGAGTCGTATTGCTGTCGCTGCTACAAGTGTTTGCTTATATGTGCTTTGATTATAATAAATCTGCGCATAAAAAATGTCAAACGAGTGCTGTGCGAAGTTGTCCGCGTTATTGGCATTTCGTAGTGACTTATTTGACAGTTATTACGCTTCAATAACTGCTTCACAACGTTAACGCAGTTACAAGTTCGTCACCGAGTCGCATGTGAGCCTGCCTTCGTTGAGAGCGGAGCAGTGCGCAGGGTAGTAAACTTTCTCTTTTTGTTTTCAGTGTGGCGCATAAAGCGTTTTCAGCCAGCTGAATATCCTGGGTACAGTGTGCAAGAGAGACAAAGAAACAACTTTATTTACGACATAACGAGGTCGCTAAATTAGCTTGCAGGTGGTCCGAGGGGTGGTGGCCAATTGCTTGCCATGACCGTCTCGGCCGAGTTTGTTACTTCTGCCTGAATCTGGTGGCCAGTCGCCGACAGGAGTGACTCCCATGTCTCGTGGGAGGGAGTTGGCAGCATTGACTGTGGAGGAGGGTTGCGCTCGCATTCCCAAAGAATGTCATTTCGGGTAGCCTTCATGCAGTTGCAATGTTGGCCCAAGAGGAAAGGCTTTCGCGCACCAAGGCCGGCTTGCAAATACAGTGCATGTGCGAAGGTCATTAAGAGACTTTCGCGTGCGACGCGACCAGGCGCAGCGACGACGATACGAGCAAGAAGCTGTCAGAGCAACGTTTGTTTCAGAAAGTTTGAGTACAATAGGGTGGTCACAGGATCTTTCCGAGATGTGCTGACAAAAAAATGTTAGGTCAATTAAATTAGCGTTTCACTCTGTCGCCGGTGCCTACGGTGGTCTTGCGGATCTCGCCTCATTGCAGCTATGCTCAATTTTGCGACGCCGAGGAAACACTGACAAGAAAATACCTCGACGAAACCAACAATCGCGCACCCACGGTCGAATGTAATCCATTTCCCGGAACGGGATTTTTTATTTCCATACCAGAAGTGCCAGACACACCTGAAGTGCCTCACAGCATTCCATAACACACGGAATGCTTCAAAAATGTGCACCAAACGGTATCTTGTGAAACTCCACAATCGCATACAAACTAAAAACAACTCTCCAGCACAATCTGTGTGAACCGATAGCGCGCACGAGCAGCCCTTTTAGCGTGTATCCGTTATCGAAATGCAATAAACGAACTAAAGATTTCAAAAGCAACGTAGACATGCGCGAGCACCCGCAATGTACCTTTAAAGATCGTATACATGAAGGTGGCTTTTCTGTGAAGCTGATGGTAACGAAAACGCAACGAAAACCGTCTCGTTTCGGCATGAAGCAAAATGTGTGATCACGTGCGCAGATGCTATCATCGTATTTCCTAAAGGCGAACGTAAACACGACCTTAGTCGTTAGCAACGTGAGCACTGAAGTCGTGAGCCGGAGGCATTCGAAACGTCCAAAGCGAAGGAAAATAACAATGTGGGGGTACAGTTTACTGCTTACCTTTTTTTCCTTCGGCATCCCGATTTCCTCGCTTTGAAGGAAAAAATGTAAGCAGTAAACTGTGGCTCTTATCAGGCACCGCACGTTCATACGTAGTACGTTCCGTTCGCTCACATGCGGACTGCGCTTAGCCTCCAACATGGCGGGTATGCACACGACGGCCGCCAGATGGCAGCGGATTTCGCATGAGGCCTATAGGCTCCCTATACAGGGAGCCTATAGTATACAGGGAGCTTATACAGTAACTATAGTCATACCCTATGGGTAGCGTCACATCGCGGCAACTCACTCAACTAAGGCACACCAACGGCTCCCATAGCGGAGCGAGCGATTGCACTGGCATTGAAGACATAGAGGAGGCGCTGACTTGGGCAACAAAAGCGCGACTAAACGCGTACACATTTACACCCCCCACCCCTCCATTCCCTCCAAAAAATGAAGCGGATTCCGGTGAAAGACCTAAAATTTGGGTGCGTGTCACTTTGTGAGTATATACGTATGTATTTATGCCACCGATTATTCTTCCACTTTTTGTGACGTTTTTGCGGTATGCTGCGTCTCCATCATTTATTGCACTGAGAAGCAGCCGCGACATGCGTCGCTTGTCTCGAGACACGAGATCCGACTTTGCGGTTAAAAAACTCCGTGAAGGGTAGTCTTGGTAACGTTCTCATTCACAGAGATGCAGCAAAACACACTATCAGGAGATAGGAGGATGGGGAGCGAGAGGCGGTACATAGAATAAGAAGCCCCTGCGGGTGGAACTTTCCTTACCTCGTGTCCTCCCTGGTCCGTGTCAAATTTTGTGTGTGTTCCTACCCTAAAATATGCACCAACTCGCCCCACAACACACGTTACTTTGAACCTCCTTGTTGCACCATAATACTTCTTATCGTTGTATAGTACTCGTAAATGAAGGTCCCGTGGCAATATTATTTCTTCTACACGACAAAGGAAGTCAATTTAGACTCCCTGATATGAGGCATGCGATATTTTGCCCCCTTCTTTTCATAGGCCTCGTGGTCACCCCTGTAAATAAATTCGTTTTCACCACCTTTCTTCGATTTCTTTTTCTCAATTCATCCAGGGGTGCCTTGTTCTGCGTAAGGTGCAAGCATTAGCATGCGGTCTTCTTCCTTCCTTCCTTCCTTCCTTCCTTCCTTCCTTCCTTCCTTCCTTCTTCCTTCCTTCCTTCCTTTCTTTCTTTCTTTCTTTCCTTCCTTTTTTCTTTCTTTCTTTCTTTCTTTCTTTCTTTCTTTGTGTAAGCGTTTCACGTTCGGGTTAATAATATTGCTCAGCGGACTCGAACGTTAAACGTCCATTGACGTGGTTGCTCAGGTTCTACGTCGTTCTTGTGCAGATCTCCGGCGCCATCATCGCGTCAGCGGCGTTCGAGGTGCTGCTGGGCTTCACGGGCATCGTGGGTTTTCTGCTCCGATGGGTGACCCCGCTGGGCATCGCACCCTGCATCGCGCTGGTCGGCCTGTCGCTATTCGAGGAAGCAGCTCGGCTGAGCTCCGGCAACTGGGGTGCCTCGTTCATGTTGAGTGCCCGCTTGTCCTTCTGCCTCTGTCAGTAACAAACCTGCATTCTGCTGCGACTGGTAGGCAGCAGTGTCCACCACACCAACTCGCGAGCTTACAAGCACAGGCGAGGTTCACGCAAAACAAACACGAGGGCAGATTCACAAATCTTTTCTTTCGTAAGTTTGCTTTGCCATTGGCTGGCCGCCTTCACTAATGATATGTCGGGCATCCGGATTGGCTACAATTAATTCTTATGAAAAATTCTAGCGTAAGAAGCTTTTGTGAATTCGAGCCCTGGAGCGCTGTAAGGTAAAACTATCCCAATGTGTTTTTATTTCAATCTCCTGATGTCAAATGTACGTAAGCGCCAGCAAAAGCATCGGGCGACGACCCGCAGCGTTGTTCGAACAGCCCAATCAAACGCTGTCCTCGTTTATAGGATCGAGGTCACTTATGCTTGCTTTCAAAGCGAATAGCATTGCTTGTCTTGGCTGGTTCTTTATCTAATTGGCTGACAAAAGGCGAAGAACACGGGGAGAGGCTTTCGGTGGGGCCGAACTAGCGCAGTAAAAGTAGATAATCGAATAAGGAGGGTGGTGCCGGTGTCTGCGATTTGCCCGCTTCCCTTTGCTTAGCTCGCTGTGGCTTGTCGAAAATCGCGGCGGCGTGCAACGGAAGAATAAAAATGCCGCCTAAAACGGGTTCTCAGCGAAGGAGAATTGGCAGAGCGATGTTATATACGTGTGGAAAGGGCTCGACAACGTTATACTGTCATGCAGAATTTTTTATTCTACGCAAATAAATCCCTTCTCTCCGGCAGCTCCGAGTAGACAGTGCCATTGTGATCAGCGGAAAGCGATCTTCTATTCCTTTTGGAACGGGGCAGTCTTCAGGTCCTTCCGAAAAAAGCTCAGTTTTGTTCGGCATATTAATGCCTCGTTAATGCGTGCACGTCACTCGGACGGGGTGAATTTTCGTGGTTTTGTGATATCGCATGACAGACAGGTGAAGTGCGCGCAGCCCGAAAATTTTCGGCCAATAGCGGAGGGCTAATAATTATTTTTCTTTTTTTCCGGTCTTGTCATGCATTATCAGTCTGTACACGTCATAGTAGATGGGAAGTTTTCGCGGTTTTCGTGGAGTTGCGTGGTAGACAGGCCAAGTGGAATAGATATTTAGAATGTCCGCTGCAAAACGCTGACGATTTTCTGCCGGTCTCATCTCGAGCTGCGTGCCACCGCACCTGACCGTACAAAGCCCGACACTTAGCGTTGATCGAGACGTGGTGATTTGATATGATTTCAGTTCGCTCAAGAAATTGTTATTTCCTGAAAAATGTGCTGGTTCGCAAGCAAATTTATTACACCTAATTTCGCCACTATAAAGCCTGTCCCAATAAACAGCATTTATGAGAAAAAATCACCGGACTGTTTTATCACTGACAATCCCAGCCTTACTATTCCTTTTCTTTTTCCTGGTGCCCTAAAATGCTCACAGGCCAGAGCATTTTCACATATTATATCAAAGTGGAACAAGTTTATTAAAAAATGGCTTTAATTTCCTGCACGCACAAATAACAATTATTACAAGTCTGAATTTTCCAGTACCTAACTAGGATTATTTTACTGTGATAGCAATTGTATGGACATTCCAGGCGCATTCTTGTCGTCGGCGTCGCCTAAATGTTCCGTATGAAGTCCAAGGGCGATAACATCGTCGTGGCACGCCATATGTTGTATGTGCGGGTGAAAGCATGCGAGGGTGAGTCGACGATGGCGGGTCAATCTGGCGCGCGCAAGGGTGAAAAGCGGGCAGGAGGCGCGCCATCTTCCGTCGCGCACAAGGCACTGGGTGGAGGTGAGGGAGCGGTGGGGGCAGTCTACTCCGACGGCGGCTGCGAACTGCGTGGCCGCGCGGGCCCTATTTTGAAAGCGATATGCGATGGGAGCAGAGTGCGCCGAGTGCTGATAGGTTCGTGTACGCTGTGTTTTCGCCGCTTAGTTCGCGTTGAAGCGAGAGGCAGCACAAAGGTCAGTCAATTCGCTCACTGCTGGCACCGCGCTTCCTCACTCCAGCGTTTTGATAACGAGTTTTTGCGGTCATCAAGTGAGATGTGTTTATGTTGTCTTGTGCGCACGTGACACCATGCTTGTAAATTTAATTAGTAAGCAAATGTTTATAAGTTCACATGGCCGATAAAATTACTATCCTTACTTCGTATAGCTGTCTACTAATTTGCTATCGCAATCGATGCTCCGCCTTTCGGGCGAAACTGCGACGTTTTTCTTCTTCTTCTTTAACAGGAGCATCATACTCATGACGATCTTCTCGCAATATTTTCAAAACGTCACAATTCCTGTTCCTGGCTGGGAGCGTGGAAAAGGCTTCATTGTGAGACATTTCGCCATCTTCAAGCTTTTCCCGGTACGTTGAAATTCCTTATTTCGGTACATAATAGCGATAAAACGTGAATGCACGCTTTGACAGAAAGGCAGCACTCGCTATTATTTCCGTATGCTCTCACCAATACACGCGTTGCGAAATAGGCGTGTGTCATATATGGTCCAAATGAGTAGTAACTGTCGCTGGATGACATCGATAGTTGCATCATTTGGTTTCTGGCTTTCATTTGAGGACATAATGAAAAAAAGTTATGAAATCAAGGGTATATGTTGCTACAAAGTGGAAGACAATGTCTACCAAGCCGTCTGTTTGTTTGTTTGTTTGTTTGTTTGTTTGTTTGTTTGTTTGTTTGTTCGTTGGTTTGTTTCTTTCTTTGTTTCTTTTTTTGCTTGCTTGCTTGTTCGTTCATTTGTTCGTTCGTCTGTATTCTCAAGATGTTACAGCAGCGCAAACTAAAACATATACACAAAGAAAAAGATACCCGGGGACAAGCGCTAACTGCTAACTGTCAGCTTTTGTTTATTGGACGTATTTATATATATAGAGAGGAAAAGAAAATTCGGAAAACAAAACAGAAAGTAAAACCACGAAACCTTCTACGTGCACATGCCTCTGCTTTCTGAAAAGAATAATTCTTTTGCTGACAATGCCACAGAAGGGATACTAACACAATTGCCTTCCCGCGCCAAGCGCGCATCCTCAGCGATAGTGCGCACATTCGGCCTTATGTCTATAGTTACCACGCGGGTACACTCGAACTTTTAGAAAGCAGGGGCATGCCCACCTAAATGGTATCGTGGTTCTGATTTCTGTTTTGTTTTCAGAATTTTCTTTACCTCCGCATATATCGTCATCAGCCTATATTTATGTCCACTGCAGGGCGAAGGCCTCTGATCTCCAATTACCGCTGTCTTGCGCTAGCTGACTCCAACTTGCGCCTGCAAATTTCCTAACTTCATCACCCCACCTAGTTTTCTGCCGTCCTCGACTGCGCTTTCCTTCTCTTGGTATCCATTCTGTAACTCTAATGGTGCACCGGTTATCCATCCTACGCATATCTGCATATATAAATATGGCCAATAAACAAAAGCCGATAGTTGGAAGTTAGCGCTTGTCTCACCGTGTCGTATGCGCGTATGTTTGTGCGTATGTTTTAGTTCGCGCTGCTATAACCTCATGATGCAAAACCAACTGGCCCAGTCTTTCGCCCAGTCTTTCACCTTACTCTGTCTGTCTGTCTGTCTGTCTGTCTGTCTGTCTGTCTGTCTGTCTGTCTGTCTGTCTGTCTGTCTGTCTGTCTGTCTGTCTGTCGTCTGTCTGTCTGTCTGTCTGTCTGTCTGTCTGTCTGTTTTCTGTCTGTCTGTCTGTCTGTCTGTCTGTCTGTCTGTCTGTCTGTCTGTCTGTCTGTCTGTCTGTCTGTCTGTCTGTCTGTCTGTCTGTCTGTCTGTCTGTCTGTCTGTCTGTCTGTCTGTCTGGTCTGTCTGTCTGTTCTGGCGGTCTGTCTGTCTGTCTGTCTGTCGGTCTGTCGGTCGGTCGGTCGTCGGTCGGTCGGTCGGTCGGTCGGTCGGTCGGTCGGTCGGTCGGTCGGTCTGTCGGTCTGTCTGTCTGTCTGTCTGTCTGTCTGGTCTGTCTGTCTGTCTGTCTGTCTGTCTGTCTGTCTGTCTGTCTGTCTGTCTGTCTGTCTGTCTGTCTGTCTGTCTGTCTGTCTGTCTGTCTGTCTGTCTGTCGTCTGTCTGTCTGTCTGTCTGTCTGTCTGTCTGTCTGTCTGTCTGGTCTGTCTGTCTGTCTGTCTGTCTGTCTGTCTGTCTGTCTGTCTGTCTGTCTGTCTGTCTGTCTGTCTGTCGTCTGTCTGTCTGTCTGTCTGTCTGTCTGTCTGTCTGTCTGTCTGTCTGTCTGTCTGTCTGTCTGTCTGTCTGTCTGTCTGTCTGTCTGTCTGTCTGTCTGTCTGTCTGTCTGTCGTCTGTCTGTCTGTCTGTCTGTCTGTCTGTCTGTCTGTCTGTCTGTCTGTCTGTCTGTCTGGTTGTGTTTGTGTTTGCTGGCTTGCTTGTTTATCACTTCTGCTTCTACTTGGTTTGGAATGTTAGGGAGCTGAGACCACTCAAGTCTCAAAGCCACTACATTCTTAGTCCATGCGCAAAGGAATTCGCATATGAGTCCTGCGAATAAATGAAATCACACGAATACAGCTCGGAAAAACAGTCTATAGGATCATGCAGCAGTGTGTGATATACGTGTATTTTATATTCTAATAAGTGTCCGGTAAATGTGCATTTCATGCATAAAGGTGCTGCAACTGTCGGATATGAGCGATAAAAAACTTCATTATGAAATTCTCCCGTTTTCAAGCTTATGTTAAAACACTTACTGACACAAAGACGGCCTGTCTCAAGTGGAACGCAAGAAAAAGGAAAGGCGCAAAAAATGAAAGCAATATTCGTTTTAGGACTAAATAAAGAAAAAGGGAAATCAAAACTGAGAATTACCCGACACGACAATCGTGATGCTGTAGCATCTGCCTGATAGCGTGAGCATTTGAATCAGCAAAGGAGAAATGGTCACCTCTGATCCTGCGGGAAGCCGGAATGACATCAATACGAGAGTGACGCGTTAAGCACGAGCAGCTTTTGATGGCATGATTGAACACCGCAGCACAAGTGTTAAAGCATCGCTGACTAGTTTGCTTCACGTTTTTACACTGTATTTGCAACTGTTGTCGTCCGATGAATCCAAATTGCGTGCATTATGTGAAGTGGCCGCTATCGCTGTTAATGCTATAGGCTTTGTACACTTCTTTGGCGCCATATTTGATCATTAAGAGGCGTCACTTCGCATAAGCAAGATCTGCATCCTGTATTTGATCGTAAGGAAGAGCTTTACGCGTAAGCCTGTACTCACACACGCAACGCTCACTCAGGAAGCGTAAAAGTGCGGTAATCTTCGGGCGTACTGCCAAACATGCCTCGCAGAAAAGTAGCGCCACCAAGTAATTCCAGGCGAAATGAACGAGATAAGAATATTTTGAAGTGTTTTTCTTTCTCCTTTTTTTCTTTAGGGAGTAAAATTACTCCTATGAGAGTGTGGCACGCAGTAGTATCTAGCGCTTTAGAAAACAAAACTAAAGCGCCTTTAAAGCGAAGTAAGAGAGCCTATGCAAAAAGAAACAACAATAACAATAAAACTGCGAGGTTTCTCGGTTTGAACGGAAGCGATAAGGGTGGCAGAAGAGCAGCTTACTGCATCTGGTTCGTTGTTACTGCATGCCAAGTCCCAAGCCTTTCATTACTTCCGTGCAGATTATCCTGTGCTGCCGCATCGGCGCTTGAACACAGTATAATAAACAAAACGCGGATCATGGGATATTAGCGCGATAGCGTTAAGGGCCCCGTGTCGCAGAAAATCCGGTGTCGGTGTCGGCGGCGTTGTCCGGCCAAGAAAATAATTCCGAACCCCACCGACCACGCAGGCCCTCCGCGTGGCTCAGAGGCGCTGGTGAACTAATTGAATTTCTCAAAGTAAAATACGTCAGAAAAATCATTAGGTACGACTTTACGTACTTTAAGTACGGATTTGAATATACGAGAAAACGTAATTCTGTGATGCGGAAACTCGAACACAAACCCCTTTTACAGCATTTCTGCCATTCATACAGTGGCGCGCCCCAGTCGTGGTTTCTTGCAAAAATTCCACACAGATGGCGCTCGCCTCCTCGGCAGCGGCGCGCCGAGGTGAAGCTGCAGAAAAAAGAAAGCTGCAGTTGCCGGGTAGCCTGACAGTCACTCAGTGAGTGATCTTTGAATGCTATCGCGTTGCACTCTTAAAGGCGAAGCTTTAGCGTCCTCCAAATTTTTGATCGTGTAATGCACCTAGTTTGGTCACGCCAAACTGGAGAGGAAGAATTTGTACTTCGGAACTCTCTTTCGCATAGCTGTAATGTCGCTTGCTTGCGTACGTTGGAACACTGTCATTCTCATTGGGTCATTCTGTCATTACCACAGCTTATAACTCTGTCCTCCCCACCTCTTATATTATTTCCATTTGCAACACACTGCAAATAGAGTAGCTGAATTAGCAACACTCTATAGGCACCTTGGACCGGCCAGAAAGGACAAGAACGCTTTCATTTATCACCTGAGCGCAGCCGACACCGGCTGCTAGGGACGCAAAGAAAATGAGATATTAAAGGTCACAAAAACCCACGCTTCATTCACTTGTACGATACGCACCGAGCTTTTCGGAGCTGAAGCTCGCAAGTTCTCGCACTTCTATTCTAATCTCGATCGCAAGCTCACCGAGCCACGCTGAACATACGCACTTGGACATTTTCGGATATCGGGCACTCTTGCCTGGTATTAAGCGATCAGAGATGTCACAGCAAGTGTTTATCGTCTGCCTCCCATTTTTCTTCCATCGATCGCTATAGGCCGTGTGTTCTGGAGCAGCTGTAATCTGTACAAAGCTTCAGCGCAAGGTGCCTATAGGTCATAATGACGTATAGACATTTTCCTATAGCACCTACCTGTAGGCCAAACGGTACCAGGGCCAGCCACAGACTTAATTACGGTGGCAACAGGGGAAGGGCTCAGCGGAGGGATTTTTTATTAGAGTTTAGGTGATGCTTTATATACGGGCCTTCAATGTACTGCGAATACATATTTACAGAAAAATGTGAGCTCTGCTGCGCGTCTACGCCACCTGTACTACGAGGGGAACACCTCCACGCCTAAAAAAAAGCAGAGAAAAATGATTGGCTTCATGGAGCTATTTGTAATTGTGTTGCTGTGTTCTCCCGCTAGGTGGGTGTACCTGGGCACTTTACAAGTCAGTAGCCAAGCCGATGCCACGATAGAATGTCTTGCGTGGTTCTGGTGGAAGTCGTCCTCCCGCTACTATTGCCAAATCGTGACGTCTGTTCGCAACAGACAGTGAATCTCCTTGTGATTTTATTGATCTATGAAAATACATCAATACAAACACTTTAAATGCTTGAAGTGACGTTGAAGAAGGAGTCACTCAGCCGTAAACGAGTTTTTGAGTGGTTTGGGTGGTTTCAAGAAGAGAAATGAGCGTCAAAGACCACCCTCGTATCGGCCAACCTTCACCGAATGGTGCCTACGAGATTGTTGAAAAGGTTCGAAAAAGAAAAAAAAAGAGATACCTAAAATCATCGCTACACAATTGACAACGTTTCAGAAGCTGCTGGCACGAGTTGGAGCTCTTGTGAGTGGATTTTGAGAGTTGCATTTGGGCACCAAATTGGCACAGACCCGTTGGCACCAAATTTATTCCCCGCCTGCTCACCGAGAACACCTGTCTGATCGCGAAGATTTTAAAAAATCACGTCCAAAGTAACCCAAACCTTATTTCGAAGATCACGTGTGACGACACGTGGTGCTATGAGTATGACCCCATTACCAAAAAGAGTTACGAGTCATTTGAAGACGTCTTCATCATTCAAAAAATAAATAAGAAAGCGACAAGTGCGCTTGTGTGAAAACGGTGGTCATGGTTTCTCTCTCTTTTTTTTTTCTTCGGTGTTTATGCAAGTATGCTGCGGGAATTTGTTCCTTCTGGATGCACTGTCATTCTCATACATTTTACTTGGACGTATTGAGCCTATTGAGAGAGAAGGCGCGAGGAAATCATGCGAAATTGGTGAATGTGGGTGGAAATTGCGGAAAGCCGCACAACAGGCGAACCCGGGGAAACAGCCCACTGAGCAACTTCCCTTCGGTATGCCAGACAGGAGAACCAGCGGTATGTCCGTGTCTTTCGCGCAGCTGTGGTTACTTCGGGCCCCCGCTGTGGCGGGGACAGACAGAACGCTGCAAAGATGACACGTGCATGATTGCTTATACTGTGCCCTATCTACCACCACACCAATCATTATCACTTTGCAGCGGACAGAGATAGAATGACGAAGCCACCAGAATGGTGGATTTGGGCTCGACAGCAAACCGTTCTTGTTCTCTTTCCGGGGCCTGGAAAGGAAGGACGTTCTGTGGACCGCCTCCCACGTCGTTATTCTGTGAAAGGCCGTAAATTAGCGTCGTAAACGAGTCGCTGTAGTTTTCGCGCGAATAACTACAATGCCCTGCCATCGCGTACCGGGTATCTACACTGTCTTATTAGAATAAATAACACCATGAATATCATGCAGCCATGCTACTGGAACTAGTCGAAGAGCTTACTTCGCTTCTTCGCGAATCAAAGACAGCCGTCCCTCTCGCCATCATCCCTGGCCTCGCCCACTTAGACAATGCATTCGAATTGTTACTGTCGGTTGCACCACGCACAACGAATATCAGCTCGCCAGCAACTCTTTTAGTCCAGTCTTCGCCACGCTTCTAGTCTCGCGTGTACCTGGTGAATACGAACTCTACAAGCATGGAGCCGATTAATGGAATTCTGCCTTCGACAACGCGCCCTAATGTTAAATTTTTCTGGGCGCAGGAGGGGAACGAACTCACGTCTTCGGATTAGGCGTGCGACGCTCTCACTATTGAGCTACCGCGGCACCATTTTCTCATCCACTTTCTGGGGTATTTATGTCTTACAACTAGAATTGTAACTAGAATCCATTTTTATTTTCATTATTTATCATTTCTTTAATTCAATCAGTAAGTACAAGTAATTTCCCCTATGTTGTCCTTGGTGTCACTGTTGGCTTCTTATGGAATGATTAATAAAAATCGGGCCCCTCGGTTCACTTTCTTATCGTTCTATATATATATATATATATATATATATATATATATATATATAGAGAGAGAGAGAGAGAGAGAGAGAGAAAAGAAGGGGGGAAGAAAGGAGGTTAACCGGAAGAGAGGCTTCTGGTTTACTTCTGGTTTCCTACCTGGGTAGGGGAGAATAAAAAAGCAAGAATTGTTTTCGCAGTGTGTTCTCTGCGACACACTAGATGAAATCATCGGAGACAACTTCACGGTTTCTTTTTCAACTTCAAGGGTTTCTTCGCGGTTGCGAATGAGATGGTAAGGTCCATTTCATTGCTCGTTTTTACAAGGAAGCATTGAGTACTGGCCTGTTTCCACTTAGGGCTACAACATTAAAGCTGCTTGACTGCTCCGGACACAGGCCGCAACGCTGCTGCTTGTCTGTTTGCCCGCATGAAAGCGATTTTACTAATATGTCGCTGTTGCCAATTAGTGATAAACAGGTTAGCGTTTCCATCAGCCTGAAATGACCCTCTCCACAACTAGTATTTAGTCCACGTTGCATGAAACACTTGTTATCGCGCATTTAAGAGGCCAAGAAAGCAGAGGAGGTGTTCGCCTGACAGGCAGAGGGAATAACTTGCGTATTGTTCATAATAGCAAGCAGCCGACGGCAAATCGTTGTTTTCTCTACTTTCACTCCAAACCGACTTGCATTGCTAGCAATCTTATGTTCAAATAACCATCTTAAGACTGAATACATCATTTGCGCTGCTCTTCCCATTAATGAATCACGGCGCCTAGCATTGATGCTACTGAAGAGTTGTTTTCTTTTTCTTTTTTTTTCTATGTAAACACTGAAAAAAGAACATTACATCCTCCTTCAAATCTCCATTCCTTGACTTGTTCGTGCAAATACGACCTCTTATATGAGCCGACCGACGAACTGCAAAAATTGTTCAAACCTTCATTTCCATCGCTGCATTTTTTTTCTTACGCTGCAGAGCTTCCACTTTAAATTTTTGTGCAGTATTATTTTATTCTATAATAATGTCGGGCCTCATTGCTGTTTTCTCTCTGTCTGTGAAATTGAAGTTGCGTAGGATAAAACAATGATCGTCAAAACACACGATACAATATCTCTTGCAAAGACTGCTATAAATGAGTTCCTCCTATGCAAATTACTATCTGCAAAGAGACGTTGGGAGCTGGGCAAGTTGGCGTTGCTTCACGATATAAACGGGGCAAGAAGAGAAAACAGGGACGGAAGAGGATATTATACAGAACACGTACGTTTGCACTGTCTGCAAACTTTTCAAAGCACTAAAAACCCCAGGAGGCACATGGTTAGTATATTAGGTACGTGTGTATACGTCAAGTATGTGTGCAGGACAAGAGAAAGTGGGGAAAAAATAAGGGAGACCAAAAGCAGGAAGGCCAAACCGCAGTTGTTTAGCCACCACACACATGGGTAAGAAACGAGATAGCAAATTAGGGAGATATATACAATATTTTGTTACATATGGAGAAGTTGCCTCTACAAGAAGCCGGCTGTGTGAAATATAATGAGCCAGTAATTATTAAAAAGAAAGCTAGAGGAAAAATAGGGGCAGCTTCACCCTAGTGGTGCGAAGACTGCAAACAGCGAAGCTGTCGATTCCACTTAGCTTTATCTCGCATCGGCTAAGTCGTAGGCCCGGATAGTATTATCGATGCGTCTGGCTGCATACACGCTTTTGCTCGGTAATGCGAGCTCGTATCTTCGGATCTTCTGCAAATCACCGACGTTTCGCCGCCGCTTCACCGGCGCGATACTCGGGGTTGGTCCGAAGTCGTCTCATCCGATCTCGTGCAGCGGCACGACGGTCTTTGCGCCACGCTTCCTCTTCCTCGGGAGTAACGCACTTCTTCGACCCCATCTTCATGGCGATGTGCTCGCCGCTGCGGCGACGCGAAGCCATTATGAAGATCAGCGCAGTGACGTCATGGCTTAGCTCCGCCTCCGCAGCTGTGGCAAGGCTCGGCACGGCTACGCGGGGGCTCGGTTGATGACGTCATGGTTTGGCAAAGTTGGGGGGGGGGGGGGAACGATGCAATGTGGCCGATGACGTCACGGCTTAGCTCCACCTACACAGCTGTTGCGAGGCTCGGCGTTGCTAGGCGACGTGTTGCTAGGCGACGCGGAGTGACGTCATCTCTCGGCGAGGGTTTCCTGCGCCTACTCGCCGGACTAACCACCGGCTTAAACAGCTTCGCTGTTAAAAGAAATACGGGAGAGCATGGAAACATAAGGAACATTAACAGGTTCTAGAGCTGGAACGGATGCATTGGCTCAAACTGTGCGACAAGACCAGACACAAGGTGAAAAAGGTAGCACGCGAGCGTCCCGTGTCCCATACCTTGTTCCCGTCTTGTCGCCCAGTTTGTGCCAATGCATCCGTACCATCAATTCAGCTATCGACCCTATTATTGAGATAGCAACTATATGGACACTCCAAGCGCATTTCTGCCGTCGCTGTAGCTTTCGTCGTCGCCGTGAGGTTCCGTATAACGTCCAACGACGATAAAACCGTCGTCGCGCACCGTATGTGAGAGTGACAGCGCACGAGGCCGTAATGCGCGCTTACACGGCGAGCGAGCGCACGGCGGTGAGCAAATGCAAAGTCTTCCGTCGTGCGAAAGGCCGTGGGAGGATGGGAGGGAGGGAGAGAGGGGAGGCGACGTTTACCTGCGGCACCAAATGCGTATCTTACGAACGGGCGCAAGGGGAACTGGCGACTCAATCTTCCACGCGAAAGGAGGAAAGCACGAAGGCAGCGCGGGAGGGAGGGGGCGCGGCTTCTACTCGGCCAGCAACTGCGTACTTGTACTTTGCGCGGCTGAGGGCTGTCGCCCGCACCGTATCTTGAAAGCGATCTCCACACGGCTCTTACCATAGTATGCGCTCTGCTTTCGGTGCTCAGTTTCCGTTGAAGCGATAGACTGCACGAACCTTCGGTCGCTGCTGCAGCCGCGCTTGCTCACGCCAGCAGTTTTGACACTGGTTCTCTGCCGTCATCGAGTGTGATCTATTCATGTTTGCTTGTGCGAGCTGACACCATGCTTGTTATTTCAGTCAGTAAGCGAATGTGTCCAAGTTTATGCAGCCGATCCAACTACTATCCTTACTCCGTATAGCTCTCTACTAGTAAATTTGCTATCGCAATTGATGCTTTGCCTTTCGGGTGAAACTGTGACATTTTACTGTTTATTTCTAGTACATAATGTGTCGTTACGAGTTACCTGCGCTCATCTGTCCCCGTATTACATTCTGTCCCATATTACCGCGTCGGCTGTACCAATACGGAAGACGATGAAAGCACCTCGGTAAGCGAATTACAACATGTTATAATACGCTCCCACAATACGTGTATTATGTCATCGGTAATATATTACAGTACATAATATTACAGGCTGAAAACCTAGGGACGAATTCACATAGGTTCTTGATTCCTAAGTGCTACTTACTATTGGACGATCACCTTCTCCAATCATATGTCTGACATTACGATTAGATGGCGCCTTTCCTTACGAACAGCGTGAGGATACCGAAAAGTTATAGCCCTGAATGTCATACTTCATCGGCTAACTGCTCAAATATTCAGGTGCTTGCAGATTCTTCGCCCCGCAATCTTTTGACTCCGATAGTAGATTATAAATTCTTCAAGTACTGTATACTATCAGCGCCAGAAGCTTACGGTCTGTACGTTCCGCGAAAGTGCTCAATTTCTGCTTAGTTACGGTACGCTGCAGTACTTACATGAATGAAATGTAATAGCGGTCCCATCTGCACGTACTACTGCAGACGACATTGAATTCGAGACTATATATGGGAACAGGCTTCGTGGAAAGTCACTTCCATTTGTTATTTTTGGTTATTTGTGGTATAGCTGCCCACGCAACCAACCTGAGCACTAGCGTAAATTGCATATTGACTAGTAGTGGACCTTTTGAATTATTATAAGAAAGAATGATCTTGAGAAGAAACACAACCTCGATTTGACCACGATGAGCACTTGTAAACAAAAAACCTATTTTTTTAAAGAGTTTGGGACAAGAAAGAGGTGTTTTCACAAATGTTGGAAGGTGGTTCTGCAGAACAAGCCGCTCACTTGTGCGGCATCAAACAGTCCATGGGTGTCATCTGTCTGGTGGTGGCAAGTACAGCTACAGTAGCCCGCAAAAAAAATTTGTTTGGGAATTACTGCCTATATATGCGCAGCGTCCATACATATCTTGAGTCAACATCGAAGGTCGGGAGTGTGCGGATGCCGAAGATGTGGGTAGAAGAAGTGTTGCAAAAGTGTGGTGAGCCGGCAAGGCGAAAGGCATATCTCGACCATAGGCGCGCAGCGTACTGCGTGGATGTACGCGCCCTGCAACCGTCAGCGAAGGTAGTGGAGAGACTCGTCACTGCGACACCAGAAAGTTCTCGCGCGACAGCGCGTGCGTCTGCAAGAGCTAGTTTGTGTTGCGGGTGTCGGAGGTGGTGTCGGGAGTGTCGTGGGTGGTGTCGTGGCTGTCGTGTTGCCTTTACACCTGTGGAGGACAAATGAAATCGACAGTGGCTTCTCTCGCGATTTAAGTCGTCTGTTACCCCTTTATGGAGTAGTCAGTAAGGTATAGTCTCATTTGAATTAAAGAATGATTTCAGTACGCTTTCCACCTTTCCTCGCTCTCTACATCGTTTGTGCACTTTTGCCCTCACGTTGGGCTGAAGTAAAGAGACCCAACGAGAGCAACGCCAATCGCTTATTGACTTGCCCATTCCAGGGAAGCCCCCTTAAGGGCCATGAACTGGAAACAGGCGCTGTTTCTATGGAAAGGCGTTGTTGTTCGCGAATAACTGATCATTGAGGCCATCATTGTAAAATGACCGGAGGATTCCATGCGCTTATCCCCGCATACTACTCGATAGGTACTGTTTTCTGCGGCAGAATACCTGTACAGTATGCATTCGAAATTTTATGTAAGGTCGTGTAAAAACTGCCCAAAGGTTAGGAATTTTTTCGCAAAGAAAAAAACAATTCTTGAAGTATGGCATCGATTGGTATGCTGCAGAGATGTGAAAAAAGTTCAGATATTGCGGTTCGAGCTCATTTTAGAACCTCGAAACGGTGTATTTCGAAACGACTGAACAAAACGTGAGCTTAAATGCTGGAGAGGAGGGGTGTTCATTCACGCGTGTGGCCGAGCGGTTCCGAGTGGCAAACTCGCTGATAAGGGCAACGTGTGTACGCTGGTTTAGTACCGGCGTGCCGCGGTTTGTTTTTCGCCGTAACTTCGCTCAGTTCATTTGCGGTCCGATCGATTTGCCTGCACTTTTTTCATTAGTTCACCACGCACTTTCAAGCTCGTGCAGCGCCATCTAAGAAGTACAGCCGCAATGCGACACACTCCGGAAACGAATGCAAACGTGCCGATATGGTGCAGGCCTTCTGTTTATACATTCGCATCTCGTTCTTCTTGTTACTGGCGTTGTCCAGAGTGTGCTATGATTGTACTGCGAATGCGCATTTTTGTCATATTCGCGGCTATAGTGCCGTGACAAACATGATGCACAGTGGCTCTTTGCGAGCACTCCGACAGCATAAATGAGTAATTTAACGATCTAGTTGCACTGCTGGTGCGTAAGCTGGTGAGAGAGAAAAAAAAACGGGATATCTCGATATTGTAGAACGGTGCTAAGAAACAACTTTAAATCTGAGTTCAAGCGGCTTTCCCCCTTGTCTCGATACACGTTCGAGGGTCACGTACGAATAATAACTTCTCTCGTGTACATTGGTGCAGTCGTTGCCTATTAATGGCGCAATCTCTTACAGAACGCCATTCAGCCGCACGGTAATATTTCTTGTAACGCAATGTGCTGCCATGGGGCCAAAGAAATCAACTGCTGTTTCGTCGCTCTGCTGAGAATCCCTGCGGGGCAGATAGTATAAAAACTGGGCCTGGACTTTAGCCTGCACTTTTTGAAACGAACCGGCACCGGGCAGAGGGTACCATGCTTTCACCGCTGAAACTGACTATAGTTCACGAAGTGTTGGCAAATCGAACGTGCATTTACTGTCCTGCATATATTACGATGGCTCTCCTACGTTTCTGCGTGGCACGTCCTATAGTAACTGCTTAGACCTGACGTTTGCTTCCTCACGACTACAGTCCTCTATTAGCTGGTTTAGTGGTGTGGAAACACGTGGCAGTGATCACATACCAACGTATATCTGCATGAAGTGGTTCGCACCTACCACTTCGTGTCGTGGGCGGTGCATAGATTGGCCCACCTTTAAGATATTCGTGGAGAATTCCTGTGCGGATGCTCGAGTCACCAACCCAAATAGAAGGCTTGATCACGTCCGCCCTTGGTGAGGCCACGCGGAACATATGTGCACCTTCGCCGGGGTCTCCTATCGACGTGTAATTCGAGAGGTTACGCGCAGTCCGACTGGCGCGCTGAAAGGAAATACAGAAGGACGAAATCTACGTATGATCTCGCCCTTTGTCGCCGATGTCAACGACAAATAAAGCGCCATCTCGAGAAATTAGGAAGGGAGCGCTGGAGAAAGTTCTGTTCATCACTGGATCCTCGCAAGCCGCTGTCACGTATTTGACCTGCAGTCAGGAGCCTGCGTTCTCCCCCACAAGAAAGGTACCCTTTCAGTGCCCTGGCCCTTTACCAACGTCGCACTGATGTAGAGGTAGCGGACGACTTCTGCAAAATGATTGTGGGCACAACTCGGCCAGCCTCAATTCAATTCGAGGTTTTTGCACCACCTTCCCCAAGTGACCACTACGACTTGCTCTTTACGATGCCTGAATTAGAGGCTGCTCTTTCGTCGTGTCGCCATTCATCTGCCCCTGGCCCTGACGGGATTTCGTATTCGTCTCTCTTTCACCTTGGCAGGGCTGGTCGCACTGCGCTGCTCAATTATTACAATGACACATGGGTCTCCGGTATTGTTCCGGAGCAGTGGAAGATCAGCCGCCTGGTTGCTCTCTTGAAGCCTGGAAAGACTCCTTATGAGCTTACCTCATACCGGTCAGTTGCATTAGCCAGCTGGTTTGGAAAAGTTATGGAACGAATGGTCCTGGCGAGGCTTGAATGGTTTCTCTAGAGAAATGATCTTTATCCGAGCATGATGAGCGGCTTTCGGCGAGGTCGTTCATCGATTGACAGCGTCATTGACCTCGTTACGGCAGTGGAACATGAAAAACGTCGACGCCGACTTGTCGCCGCTGTTTTCTTAGACATCAAAGGGGCCTACGACAACATCCTTCATGAAGCCATTCTCGATGCCCTAAATGACTTGAGCATTGGCGGCCGGCTCTATCTGTGGATTGTGAGCTATCACAGCGGCCGTTTCGTTTACATGTCCACGCCTGACGGAGAGACTAATCGTCATCAGGTATGCCGTGGAGTTCCTCAGGGAAGAGTTCTCAGCCCAACATTATTTAATGTGGCACTGATTGGCCTGGTGAGCGAACTTCCAGCTCACATCCACATCAGTGCATATGCAACATCTGCATCTGGGCTTCTGGTACAACACGCCCACAACTACGTGCGAGATTACAACGTACTGTGTCATCTACTTCACGATACATACTGCGTCAGAGTTTGCTCTTAGCTGCTCAGAAATGTGCTGTGGTGGCATTCACGCGAAAATCCGTCTGCCGCTATCCGATCTCCATTAACAACCTTATAATACCTTATGTCTGCCACCACAGATTCTTGATCATTATCATTGACCGCGGTTTGTCGTGGTCGAGGCATGTGAATATGTTGAAGCAAAAACTTAATCTGTTTTGCCATGTTCTTCGCTTCGTAGCAGGCATGAAATGGGGCCCCATGGAAGGCTTCCTAGAACGACTTTATCAGTCTCTATTTGTAGGCTACATTCGATACAGCCTCCCGATACTCTCAAACTTGAGTATTTCCTGCTTACGGACATTAGAGAGCGTTCAAGCGCAGGCACTCAAAATATGCCTCGGCTTGCCACGGCGTGCCTCCAACAAAGGCACAACTGAGGAAGCCCGCGTATGCCCATTATCGGTATACCTGTCCCACGAACCACTTCGAGTATATCTGCGCTTACTTACACGACACCATTGCCATCCATTGACGTCGGTTCTACATGAGCGGCCGGACAGCAGCTTCACAAGTGCCCTCCGCAGCCATCTACCCCACATAACATCAGGCTATGCCCTTCCATATGACCCCGTCAAACCACCGTGGGTGATGATTCAACCTTCGGTATGCGTGAACGTCCCCGGCATACTAAAGAAATCATTGGTTCCCGTTAGTGGACTACAACAACTTTCTTTGGCATACATCTGGTCAGAATACCAGACCTATGTTCATGTTTACACAGACGGGTTCACGTCACCAACGGCATCGATAGCAGGTGTGGTGATGCCAGCCCAGCAGATGACTCGAGGTTTCATTCTAGATCATAATTCAACATCAACCGCTGCAGTGTTTGTGGCTATACGGGAAGCGATTCGCCACATCTGCGGGGAAAGGCCTCAAGAGTGGTGCATTTTCACGAACTCAAAACCCGCGCTGCAAATTTTGAGATGCTTCCTGCGCCACACCGCATATCAGGTTCTGGCACTGCAGATCACCGAGCTACTTTCATGCGCTCAAGAAAAACACCACCGCATAATGTTCCAATGGATCCCGGGACACTGTGGGCTCAATGGTAATGAGATGGCCGATGCTGAAGCAAAGCGCGCCCTCAGCAATTGCCTACGAACTGTAGTGCCGTTCTCTAGACCGGACATCACATGCCTCCTGTCGAAATTAATTAGGAGTGCGACGAAAACATACTGGGCCCAGCCAGACGCTCGTCACGTTCGCCTTAAAAGGCTGGATCCCGATATGCAATTTCCTGTTCTGCGTGGAATTCCACGCCCTCATACATGCCTGATACACAGACTGCGATTAGGCGTCGCTTTCACGCGCAAATATTTGCACATCATTGGGCGGATAGACTCCCTGGAATGTTCAGTGTGTGGTGTTATAGAGACTATAGACCATGTGCTCGTGGTGTGCCCTGAGTATGCGCGCGAGAGACTCACACTGGCAGCCACCTTGAGGCATTTATATAATAGACCACTGTCGGAGGACCTCTTGCTAGGCGCAGGGCCACAGAGTTGGCAGACAATAGAGGCAATGCGTGCTTTTTCAGGTTTCTTAGGCGACACGGGCCTGGACTCACGCTTGTGATAACATTTCTGCAATGTGTCCTTTCACCTAGTTCCTCCCATTATCATCCCCCATTGAGACCCTCTTCCCCTTCCCTTACGTATAGAGTAGCAGGCCAGATGCTCCATATTCCGGCTGACCTCTCTACATTTTCCAATCAATAAACTACTTCTTCTCCAGGCACATTTCTGCCGTCGGCGTCACCGTGATGTTCCGTATAAAGTCCATTGTCGCCGCGCGCCGTATGCTGTATGTGCTAGGGAAAGCTTGTGAGGGTGAGCCGACGGTGGTGGCTCAATCTTAGGCGAGCAAGGGAGGGGGGTTTACTGCGACTTACTTTTTTTTTCTTGTAACAGCTTGGCTACCGTTAGCTGGGACACACGGTACACGGCGTGTATTATTACTGCGATAGCAATTATATGGACACTCCAGGCGCATTTCTGCCGTCAGCGATGGCATCAGCGTTGGTGTCGCCGTGATGTTTCGTATGAAGTCCTAGGGCGATAATATCGACGCCACGCGCCGTATGCTGTATGCGCGAGTGAAAGCTTACGAGGGTGAGCAGAAGATCGTGGCTCAATCTCGCGCACGCAAGAGAGGAAAGCGGGGAGGAAGCGCGCCGTCTTCCTTCGCGCGCAAGGCATCGGGGGGAGGGGAGGGAGGGGGGCGTGCTACTTTAGCGGTCGCTGCGTACGGAGAGGCCGCTTTGAAAGCGATTTGCGATGGGGACAGAGTGCGTCGAGTGCTGATAACTTCGTGTGTGCTGTGTTCTCGCCGCTTAGTTCGCGTTGAAGCGAGAGGCAGCACGAAGGTCAATTCGCTCGCTGCTGCAGCCGCGCTTGTTCACTCCATCGTTTTGGCAGCGAGTGTGCGCGGTAATCGAGTGGGATGTGTTCATGTTTGCTTCTGTGCGCGTTACATTATGCTTGTTAATTTAGTTAGGAAGAGAATGTTTACAAAATTGTACGGCAGATAAAACTAGTATCCTTACTTCGTATAGCTGCCTACTGATTTGCTATTGCAATCGATGCTTCGCCTTTCGGGCGAAACTGCGAATTTTTCCGTGCATATGACACATGGAACAGCTGCTCAGAATAACCACATCTTTGAAAAATAACAATGTACTTGCAGCCTCCTCATTTCTCGCATGATTCGGAGGTACTTCCGGCGCCATGTGAGCATATCGTCTCTTTCGAGCCGGGTGAAATTGCGCTTTCTTTTCTGAAGTGCGAGCTCAATGTCCTTCAGAATTATAAGAATAATGCCGATAATGACAGTCCACGTTTCCAATGTCAGGGTAGCTGCCGACATTGCTACAAATTTTTTCTGCCTTTGCACATAAAGTAGTCATCCACTTGACCTCACAGAGCAGCTGTTGTGAGCGTGTCGTAGATCTGCAACTTCACTCTTCCAGTCTTCCGGCGGTAATCTTCACCCGTGAAATTCAGTTATGCGCTTTGGGGATGTCCGATGTCCAGTGCAGAGCTTTAGCCTTCATCCCGGCGACAGTCCTGTTCACTCACGCCGGTGAGCTCGCTGACTGCGCGGTATGCAGCAACTGTGGATAAGCAGCACTGTCTGGCGGCGTACTCCAGCGTACACATTGCACACAAGCTGCTTCGTCTGCTTTAACAACCATTGTTTCTCGAAATATATGTAAATGCTCATCAGTGAACGAAATTGTGAGACATCGACAACACACGTGCCGGCGCACATGGTGGACGCCATGTTTGGTCCGGAGGGCAATCGAATTTTTCAGACACTGGAGCGGGCAAAAAAAGAAAAACAGAAACGAATTTTTTTGCGCGGGCAATATAAAAATTTTAGTTTTATTTATGAGCATTCATGGGTGTGGTTTCACAATCATGAAGTTCACTAGGAGCAATGCATTAGGATAAGGAAATATTAAAAGTATGGTTGAGACTGAGGAACTATTTCACGGTGCGTACGAAGAGGATGCGTTCCGGTGTTGTAGCTTCCATTGCCAAGGAAAATTATCTCCGATTATAGAAAAGGGGCGAAAATAGAGGCAAGTACAAAGAGAAGGATAAAGAAGACGAGCCAAGATGAGGACACTGAAGAGCGCTGTCCTTGTCCGTCCTCTGCGTATCGAGGAGCTGGACGCTCACAATTACTATACGCAGTGAGTGTGTTAAAGGAATCGAAATAATCCCTGTAGTCACGAGATTTCTATTCCGCAGTTTCAAAACACCACTAGCTGTTGTTATCGTCTACTTTTTTTTCCGATGCCATCAATGTAAAGATTTGCCCTCATCGTAATATGCCCCCCCCCCCCTTCCAGTGCTTTCCTAACTCATGCTCTAAGGTATATGCGCTACGAATAACGTCATGAAAAGTGATCTGGTCCTACACATATGACCTTGACACTATAGCATTGATATGACCCGTTATGCTCTGACTAAACTTACTTTCAATCTTTCTTTGTAGAGACAAAGTGGAATTGAAGTAATAGATAGCAGAAAGAAGGAAGAAAAGATTGGTGAGGCGTAGAACGGCTGCAGGAAGGAATAGAACGAAGCAAAAACAAAAGGAATGAAAATAAAAGAATGACACAAGGCCCGAAATGGGAGGTAAACGAAAAATAAATATGAAGAATGAAATGATGAAATACAAAGAAAAGTAAATCATAAAAAACAAAGGTAAAAGAAGTTTAAAATAGGAGAAAGAAGGCGGACGAGAAAGTCAGCAGAAGAAAGATAAAAAGAAAATTTAGGTAAAAATTGGGGAAGAAAGAAAGAATGACGGGAAAAAATAAATAAAATTGATGAATAAATAAATGTGTAAAACAAAAGAAAGCGAAAAAGAAATGGAAGGGAAGGAAATATGGCGTGGTTGCAGTATCGATGTCGTTGCCTACTTGTGCGCTTTTCTTCCTTTCGGCTCAGGGAAATCAGTGCTTTGTTCATTTATTGGTGATCAGGAAAGGGAAAGGCGCGGGGGGAGGGGCGACTTCAAGCGTGATGAGTAAGGGGAACGATATCTTTATAATGCCGCAAACAAGTTCAAATTTCACTAGAGTAAAACGTAGCTAGGGCATCCTGGAAGCAATAGAAACACTTATTAGTTCTCCGGAAGCTTATGAGGAGATCCCAGAATGCTATGATCACATAGTTGCAATATTGCCAATAAAAGTTTATTATAGCGTGCGTAGTGTGTTCTCTCCAACAAAAAAGCGCTCCATGTGCACCCATTCTGGCATGCAAAGAAAAAAAAACAATACAAGAACAAAATACAACAACCGGTAGGCTGTAACCCGGAAATACATCTATGGATTCTGGCGCTACTGTTCTCAACCGCACATAGAAGATGAAAAAGAAATCACAGCGAGACCCAAGCAAGAAAAGCAAGAAACGCGCAAGACGCTAGAACGGCAGCAAAGACTGCAACCCAGACCAGCGGGTCCATATATACGCGAACACTTCTTTCAGCCAGGTGCGAGGGAGTTGCCAGAGCCGAATCGAGCATTTCAAAGTTATGAAGGTTGATTTATGCCAGGAATGACGCGAGAAAATCGACTACGAAAGAAACGTCATGTTTGTGGCGGCGATATTAAAAATTGGCACGGCCATAGGCGAACGCTCAGCGCACCTCACACAGGCATTTCGAACCCTTCCTTTGTTCTTGCTGTTTTTCTTTGTTCGGAGAAATGTAGGACTATCAGCTAACAGCACGTCCAGTGGCACCGGAACAATTTCCCTGCAAGTGGTTTTCGCTCGGGAACGACGACGAAAATGTTTGAGACTCTGAGGCGTGGGAGAAGCATTTCCTCCAGTTTCTCTCTTCTGTTTCCCATTTTTCCTTTGTGCCCGACTCAAGTGCAGTACTTTCTTGGTGTGGTGGGGTGAGTCTGTTCGGTTCTTTGGAAAGCACAAAACGCCGAAAGGCGAAACAACATCACAAATCTTGTATGTATGCTGAATTGAACCAGGCCTCCCTTTTCGCATATCGTTTCTCTCTTTCTCTTTTGCTTCCTTCTTTATATTCTAACTCATCATCGTCAATTCTTTCTCTGTTTTGTCTTTTGCTCCCTTGATGGTGGAAAATGTATTTTGTCACATCGAGAGCCTTTAAAGCTTCGCGGGACCAGCAGGGTGATTGCTGTGTCACTTCCGAACGAGACATTCACGCTTGAAATGGCAGCGGCGGAGTGGCATTCATAAGCCTCTTCGTGTTCTTCGTACAATCGCGTGTCACTCATCTAACGCTGTCCTCGAAAAAGAAAAATCACGGACAAAAGAAAGAGAGAAAATATACGCGTTTAACAATATACGTGTCAGCCGCCAAGAAAACTGAACGTGGTTCTATCAGGAATTCGCGGAATTTTGCGACATGGAAAAGAGATATTGTGGATGGCAGATGTCGCGAAGGACAATATCGTGCCGGACGTATAGAGAAAATGGCAAGAATTAAAGCCGCCAGGCTTGCTGAACTTGCCCTTTGTGGTTATGGTTTCGTATATTTTACCCTGTACGGTAGTCAATCCCGCAGGAGATAAGCAGCGTAAATACGTAAGTTTCAGGTCCAATAGGCTACTTACATTACCCTGAACTTTGACCAACGAAGCAGCGCCAGTGGACACGCCTGTGTTCTGCGTAATTAAACAATGAATCACGACATAAAATCTGTATTTACGCTCGTATGTATTTCTTAAACGCAGATACATCGTAATGAAATAGCGCATGATATTCAACGGCTGCTTGAAATTTCTTCAATTTCTTATGTTTGGCCTATGGGAATCTTCTGTCTGTGCCACTGGGTACGCGCCTATTCTTTGGCAATCTCCCAGATGGGATATGCGCTACTGTAACAGGCCTTAAATGTATTTACGTAATGCGTTTCTTCTTATTTATTATTCTGTTATCGGAAAGAAGTAACCGACGCGCAATATTCTGGTTCCCGGAAATTTTTGAAGATACTTAAAAGGCACGACAAAAAAAAAGAAAAAAGAAGACCTTACGTAGTTTGCAGAAAGCCCAATAAACATGCATGCTGCATGCGTTGCCAGTGCTTGAAGACTTCTTGGAATGGAGATTATCTGGCATTATAACACACCTCGTACATGCATGGGACATGCCTTTCCGAAAACATTTTCCTTCGTCTTAAGTTGTCGTAAACCGGGCGACCATAAAATAGCGAAAGCCATTTCTCCATCAATACGAGAGCTGACGTTCGTGTACACAAAAGCCTGCAACTAAGTAAGAGAAGTGTAAGAACACTTTAGTTTGATACTAAACGTAGGTAATTATCAGCTTTCCGAAGCAACGCTAAGAATGCTATTGCTAATCTGATCTACCTAAAAAATATTACGATTAGCAAAATGGTGCAAAACTAGAGCAGTCAGAGAATGAGACGCAGACCTAATAATTTCCGTATTTATTAAAACTAAACAAAAGTAACGTTCAAGTAAAAATCAAACGCAAAGTCAAAAAGAGCCAATTTGATTCATATTGCATGCGACAGTTTTGTAGCCTAATAAGCAGAAACAAAACAAAAAACTTGTGAAATTATTTCAATACGTTTGAGTAGTTCTTGCAGTAGCAGCATCAGGCGAAGCCGTCTTATGTTATAGCTATCTGCTCTGTCGTTACCTTCTACAGAGGCTATATTTTTGCGAAAACGAGAGAGATTTATTATGGGAGAACTACTGTTCTAACCTGCTACTCAGAATTGGGAAGGAGAACAAAAGGATGCGGAGAAAGTGGATATGATGATGAAGAAGAGAAAAGGCATGACTAAAAATAAAAGAAAAAAATTACCGGAAAGACTTATTATGGTCGTATATCCAGTTCACTATCTGTCAAAAATCATACAACGACCTTCGTGGTTTCTACTGCGGACTATTTTATCCATGGACCTAAAAGAAGGTTTTCATGAAGTGGCCGGTTGTTGATTCCTGCCGAAGACCTCTCCGTTGATTGTCTTTCTCGCAAGCATAGTGGGCACACACGAAGCACATTGTCTATAGTTTCCGGCACGGCGCAGTTCTCACAGTCTGGGCTGTACGTACGGCCAATAAGATAGCGATAGGGTCGTGTAAAGGCCACACCAAGTCTCAATCTGTGTAGGAGGCTTGCTTAGCTTCTTTGGATGTTACGCGGTATCCTGAATCTAAGCTCGGGATGAAGTGGGTGAAGGCGGCGAGGTCAGTGTTATGGCTGAGACTAGTAACTTGCATTAGCGGTGCCCATGATGTCGAATAGTATAGCATTGGTATCTGTCTTTAAATGGGACGGAAGTGCAATGTGAATTCCTGAGAGCCAACTTCATGTCTGCTTCGGTGAGGTAATTTCCATCAACGTCGCAGTACCCAGGAACCAATTGAAATATTGTGCGGTGCACATTTCGCAAGGCGGACTCGTAAAGTTCGGCCACATCGTGAACAAGTAAGCTATAAAGTCCTCGTTTAAGCACAGAGTAAATAATCTGTAGTGCTGGTTTAGCGCCACAAAAGGCAGTCCACGTTTGAAGCGATTCCTGGTAGGTGTAACGAACTGCTTCACGAATGGCAGCAATATTTGCAGCCGTCGCCGTTTTCGTGCCGTCGAGTTTAAAGTGTCGACGAATCCACAAGGCTGTGGCAATGAAATTAGCTGAAGGGGAAGCTGAGGACGCCAATCCATTAGATTAGAGGGGAGAGACAAGAGGGCAGCACTCAAATGAAAAATGAACTTGAGTGGGAACTGCTTTCCTCGCGCCGGTTGAAGTTCGGTTGAAGTTCTTTTTTGAGATATTTAAAGATAAAACAAGAATTAACAAAGAAAATAATTTAAAGAACCTCATTACCGTTCATATAGAACTGGCCATGCTTTCAAAATAAGAAAATTGCGTACCAGCACGGACTATTCGCAAAATCCTTTTTGTTAGAACCATTAAAGAGTGGAACAAGTTGTCTAAAGTGCAAGTGTGCTCTAAAAATGAAGATTTGTTTATGTCAATGTTGTTTATGTCAAGCGCTAGTTGCTTCAGACCACATGATGGTATTCGTGATTTAGGGCTGGAACCTAGAATGAAAACACGCGTCAGTGGTCTTGAGAACACCTACGCTGGTGTACTTGAAAATTTAGCTGCGGAAAAACTTATAGAAAGTAATTGTGCGTTACGAACGACAGCTCGTTAAAGAACACAGTCTGGGCGCATATCATGGATAGTCGTCAAATGGTGATATTCGCGACGGCTGATCAAGCAATTATAAACACAAAGAGGTTCACGTGAGCGGTATACATCGATAGGATAGACGCCTTGCTTCCGCAATTGTGTCTTTAGTTCACATGCAATGTGGTAGACCTAGGCATACTGCATGTCACGGCTTGTCACCCGTTCGCCGTCGGCGCGAAGTCATCGACGGGGTATACAAGCCAGTTGGTCGTTCCGTACTCAAGCGAACCCAGTGAAAGACTCGGAGTCGGGAGTAAACAAAAAAAACAAGATATTTTTTTGACTGAACATAATACACAAATTAATAAAATAAAAAAATGACACAAGACAAACTAACACACGTGAACTTAATAAAGCTCAATTAACAGTAGATTAACAGTAGATATAAGAATGAAATAGGGTGCGGATGAAATATACAAGAACACACTTCATTAAAACAAAGTTCAAAAGAAAACGAACGATGTCATACGCGTGGCCGGGCAGCAGCAGCAAGTCCATAAACTGTGAAGTCGACGCGCAGAGCTTTCCCGAAGAATTCCGGCGAGCCGATCTTGTTGAGGTGGATGCGATTGCTGGGCCGGGTTTCCCAGGAGTCTAGATCTGACGACTTCACTCAAGCAGGTTGAGCTAACTTGAGGCGAACGACCGTGAGCTTCGTTGCAGACGTTGGTTTGTCGTCTCGTACGTCAAGTAGTTACTCGGAGTGCCGACTTGGCTAGGCGGCCCAGGCGATACTGGAGGACACTAGCCCCTCGACTGCTTCTCAGCAGATACAAGCTCAGCTTCTAGACTGATCAGCAGGGAATAAAACCTGCGCTTAAATAGCCTCTCCTTTCCCTAGTTCCCTAGGCCGGGGAACGGCAGGTATGGGCGACAGTTCACCTAATTATTTCATTACTCCTCCCAAAGGTCTTGACCGCGCCCCTGTTAAGCAGGGGCGAGAGAACTCATCAAACTAATAGCCGTTTAATTCTTCTTACAGAACCTTAACTCTGCACACGGTCTGGAAGAGCTCCATGGGAAGATCGTAGCAGTGGGAACCCGTATGATAGTTAAAGAGAGGCCTCGACACATGCATCCTGTAGAAATGTTGCAGTGCTATACTGTTCATAGTTTGAGCCATGTCTCTCGGGAACTTTTTTATTTATATTTTTTATGGATCAAATGTGGCATAAAGTTGCCTTTATGTTCACCACCTTTATATACTTCTTTGCTGACGGATGCATAAACAAACTTTTCGGAGCGTGCTTTCCGTTTCGTGCCTTTAGGAGAACAGGGTAGGGCAAAATTTCGCAAAAAATCGATTCTTTTGTTCGTCAGAGATTTGGAATCCCCAGTCTTTCCAGAAGAATGCTGACTGTGTCATTTACGCGTGCGGGATTTATTTACCTGGAAAATTACCCTTTCCAAAACTTAGATGGAGTCTGGCCCCACCCCCTTTACACATATACGTGATCCGTACCTCTCCTGTATAGAAAAAAAAAATCTGAAAGTATTTTCAGCTGAATTCTTAAATGGTGCCGGTATCGCTTCAAGGCCAATTATCTCAAAACATCAATATTTGCGACGTTTGACCCTTTTTCTCTGAAACCACTAATACTAGCAGCATTATTTTTCCTACTACCAAAACAACACAAGGGAGAGTCTACTCAACTAGAATTATTGAAAATGATGCAGGCAGTTTTCTCTGACAAGCCATTTATTGTCCATTTTGGCTTGAAAATTGAGAGGGTCCACTAAAAACAAAAGCCAGAAAAAAAGTAAACTATATATATATATATATATATATATATATCAATAAATCTAGTTCAGTAACGAGAACACACATAGCTGAATGTATTAATACCAACATGAATCCTTTAAGCCTATCAGATCCGGAGAAAAAGAGTCACACGGACAGAGGCTAAAATGCATGGGAGGTACAGGGCCTACCCTGTTCCCTTAAGAGGGCTCTGCAACACCTTTTGTGAAAGATGCGGAATATCTTTTGTAATAAAGGGTGTCTCATCAAAAATTCTTTCCAACCAAAAAAAAAAAAAAACGTTTCGAATGCGGTTCCTATAAGTGGCGTTATCGACAATTAAATGCAGCCACTACCATATCCAAGCGGTCTTTCTCACGTTTTCGTCTTTTCTACTGCACTCAAAGCTTTTCCCCGCGCCTATGCGGCAGAATGTCCGCCATCTTTCGCCGATCATCGTGCCAAGCTTTTTCACTGGCATTACCTCAAGGCCCGTTCGGGTGAAACTCTCCACGAGCTAGCGTGCCCTATTGAAAAATCCATATCCCCCATAACCCCCTTATCCAATAATCCGGTATGAAACATATAGGAATTCCTATACAATTTTTCCTATATGTCATATGATGTTATTGGTTATAGGAGTTATGGGAAATACAGGGGGTTTTCAGTAGGGTGGAGAGTCCAGTCACGACATGCCTTGAGGTCATGCAGCGCCACTCTCCGTCACGCCGCCACTTTTGATGTAGTGGCAGTGCGCGTGGACAATATATCGCCAGACATCCGCCTTGTATACAGAATACAAAACTCCATAGGCGTGCTTCATTGTCGTGCCCCATGGCCAATAATGTGTGACGACGATGTGATGAAGGAGCTCTCTAGTTTTTAGAACTAGTTGTTCATAGTTACCACGGTGTAAGGCGTAAAGCAAACAATGTAGAGCTGCCTTATAGTCACTGAAAGCATTCCATTTAAAGGGTAATTCCTCATGAATTATGCCAAGTGCACTACGAAGAACAGTAAGCCACGCAGGTGTCGATGTCGTCTGGCGGGACGTCTTACACTTTACGGAGATGATTTTCACAGGAAAACTTTCTGATCCCGCAGATCTATCCACCGTGGTCAAACCGTCAGTCTACAGATGTATATGATCATTGCATGCCTCGTACAGCAAGAGCTGAGAAAGTTGCTAGATAGCTGGTGATGAGAGTTGTACCTTCGTCCGTATTCTCGGTACTGTCGAGCCAAGTTGCGACTGATTCAGGCACCATCGTGGAAGAGGAACTGTCGCTGCAGTTGTATAATATGATGGAAGTAATACAAGATAAGGCAATATCCTCCGGCAAAAAGATGCACGTGATCAGTTCTCTGGGAGTGAGGCGACATGGTGGGAAGGAGCACGAGCAAGGTGTTTGACGTGTGCTCTAAGTGCTTCCATTACAATGTGAGTCGTGGATTGGCAGTCATGTGCAATTGCAATGGTTCCTGCTGTTAACGTAAATCGTGGCAACCCAAGACGAAACCTAAGCGCCTATAGGCCTGAGCACTTTCGACTATATGAATATTAGTTCTGCAGGTATTGGTCAGCACTGTCAAGCGGTGTTGCAGATACGCAAGAATAAGCGTCCTGTACAGTTACTCAAGTACTCAGGTTTTACCTCCAAGAAACTTGAACAAGTGAGAAATGAAAGTCAGATGCTTTTTTAGGTAGGCCACATGGGGACTCCGACAGAGGTCACCATCGATAATTGCCCCTGAGAATATGCATGTCCTAAGATAAGAAATATTTTGTCCGTCGAGAGATATGGTGTACAAAGTCCTTCGCTCCCGGCTAAAAGCGACCAACGCTCATTTTTATGGTGAGATCTCAAGGCTTTGTTCGCTAAGATATGTCGATATTAAAGTCGCAGCTTCCTCGAGCCTTGCACGCACCTGAGGATGTGTCACGTCCGATACCCAGGCGCAGATGTCATCGATCTGCTTATTGTTACGATTGGCGGTTAAGACTTTTGTGCCCGGCGGCCTTCTCGACAAACAATGCTTCACCGGCACACCTGCAGGTATGGAATGCTGTTGAACCTGTCGAGCCTTCTGGACGAAGTATGCATATATACTGGCGAGCATGCAGCTATAGACGAGGCAACCTAAAGTTCGCCCGCGCGCCACCAGCGCCGAATACTGCCCTGGCGGAAGGATAGAAGTGTCGAAGGTTGTCGCTGGGCCAGCGCGCGTCGGTGTTCTCTACGGCGCGAGCGATCGTGCGCGTTCTTTTCGCGACGGCGAGCGCGACCTCATCAACCAGGAAAGGTGGCACGCAATATTGCTGTGTTGTTGATTGCCACAACAGCCTCGAAAGGTCGAAAGCCGCCAGTGAAGCCCTACAGAATTCCCGGAAGGTGGTACAAGAAGGACAGACGACAAGCGTGGATAACTGCAGTGCGCCGAGTCAAGTAAGTCACGTGCTTTCGCATTCGCGTGCAATATCACGGCTGCTCGATAAAAATACAATAGTAATGTGCCTGTATTTAGCGTATGGCCGTGTGCTTAGACATGTCGCGTAGTTGAATCGTGCAGTGACATCCGCCGTGTTGCGCCGCTAACCTCGACGACGCGAGCTCGATTCCCGGCCACGGCGGCCGCATTTCGATGCAAGAATACACTTGTTACCGTGTACTTTGATTTTGTGCACGTTAAATAACCACCGGTGGTCAAAAGTATTCCTGAGATCTTCTATTACAGCGTGCCTCATAATGATATCGTGGTTTTGCCACGTAAAACCCCCGAATATAATTTATTGTACTGTTCGTTCACTCGCGATCGGCAAGGACGAGCTCAAGAGAATTATATCCCTGTTCCAAACGCTGCAACTTAAATTGCTAGTTGTGCAGGCAACAAAAGGGTCCGCACGCTACTTGTCTTTTGTGTAATGGCAATCCGTATTCAATGCAAGCTGCGGTCATCGCGTGCGTCGGTAAACGGCAGATAGAAAAGCAGCTGCCCGAGACATGCGCGTTATGTTTGTTGCTTGGCCATGGTTTCTAGGTTCACAATATCCAAGCGTGCTTTAAAGTAATTGCCACCTTGCACATTCTTCCTGCCTCACTCTTCCTGCCAAGAATCTTCGTTTCATGTAGTAGCCGGCCATCGGTGTAAGCTTACTTTAGCTGCGGCGGGGCATTCGCCCGACGACAAAGTAGATTTCCTTTGATGAGGCATCTATCGCTAATTCTTGCGCTCGTGCTATGGTCCCAAGGTAATCGCCGGTTACCGTGATCTGGATTCATTTCGCGGAGCAGTTTGTACGGGCGATTTCTCATGCGCAGTGAAAAGATACCTTGCTCACTAATGCAATAAGTTGCCATGACTCTAATATCTGTATTGAATAAGGCATGATATACATTAAATTACAGCATGATACAGCATGATATAAGGCATTATGCGCATACGTAGTACTTAAATCGTTAATTAATTTTATTGACTTATTGGTGACTAATGCATGTCTTCTTTCTGTGCTGACAGTGCGGATGCCACTCCCTGGGAGCCAAAATGAGAGCAGCCGTGTGTGCGTGCCCAGCGACCAACAAAACCAACCGGAATCGTCACCGTCTCTGCACATCTTTGCAAGCATGCACGACCACTTTGTGACTGCACCATAGAAAAATAAAAGAACATAAATTACTGAAATCGGTGTGTACCTCTAACTTGATGTCGAATACAATCTTGTTGGACACCTCCGACACGCACTTGGTTTTCACTGTCACATCACCGCCCACAATTTGTTCAACACCATACACGTGTGGCAGCAGACACTCGAGTTCTTGAGGTTGCCGCCACGAAAAAAGCTGTCGGCGTCGGCAACCGTCTTGAAATCGCACTGCAGTCTTTGCATCGCTGTTCAGCAAGCACGCGATCTGCCGCCGTCGAAAACGGAGCGCCATGAGCACGAGCAGCGAAGGAAAGCGCGGGCCAAACAATGTAAACAAAGCGGAGACTGCACCACGGCGCGACCGCTGCTGCTTGACATTTCCACATTGGGGGCGCTGTCAGGAGGCGCAGTATCGCCTTCTGGAGATCGTTTTCTCGTCTATGAAAGACCATTCACACTGCATCGTCTTTTCAACGCCAAAGAGCTGGCGACGAAACCTGCGTCACGTCAATATGATTGACAAGTGATTCTGTGTCGCGTCTTCGACTGTGAAGGAGCCCAAACTGTGAGGGCTTCTCGACATTGTACCACCGGCTAATTGCTGCAAAAAGCCTACGCTGACGACTTCGACTTCGCTGGAACAACGTCGACCCAAGCTTCCCAAGAAATTGCATTTGCATTGCGTAGAGGGCGGGTCGAAGGTGTGGTGCGTCACCATCGGTAGGATTTTGCCGACTGTGTGACTGTTCCGATTGGCCGGGAAGACGAACATCGAAATCCCGCCGACGAAAGAAAGGGGAAAAAAGAAGTGCTTCAAAAGCGGACCTTCAGTGTTGTGAAAGTGTGCTCGTGCATGCTCGTACATGGAAACCATAAAAATATAGCTGCTGTAAATAAATTCATTTCCTCTTCTTTTGGGTGTCGCCCGGACCTCTTGATCGCCCGGCACCTGGCTCATCACCAGCCACGTAAACCGTAATGACCGCTCGGACCCGAGTCGCAACATTATGAAGAGGGCGTGCAGGAACCCATCCCGCTGTCAAGAACAGATGCAGCAGCGAAACTTCGAGTGCTTGCGAATGATGCCACACAGTCCTTCTAGAACACACCAAATTTCCAGCACACATGGTTGCATCGACTTGACCCCCCTGTTCGACATCGTCCTCTCACTAAACTATCTATAGCCGAGGCAACAGTACTTTGCTGACTGTGTCTCGCTTAGTGTCGCTTTCAGAAAATCCTTTGTTTTCTGCATTGGAAGGGTAGAATCGTACTGTTTGGGACCACTGCGGCAACGAGGGAACTATCGAACATGTTCCTTGTCGCTGTCCTCAATTCAGCGCACACAGGAAAGTTGACGACCAAGTTGGCACGTTTTAACGACCTGCCGCTTTCCGAGCAGACAATCCCGGAATGCGGCCTATACAGTCGTCACACCACAAGTCAGTCAAGGCACTTTTGAAATTTTTGCGTTCGAATAGCCTATTATGGAGACTATAGGTATCCCACACATTCGCCGCCGCCTCTATTTATTCTTTTCACGCATTTGCTTGTTTTCTCTGCTATTGATTCCGTCTTTCTATACCCATTACCCGTTCCCCCAGTGTAGGGTAGCCAACCAGAAGTTTCTCTTCCGGTTAACGCCACTGCCTTTCGCAACTCATTTCTCTCTCTCTCAATGGCCGTAACGTCTAAAAAGGGTCCCAATCGGCTGTTGGGGTATGGGTGCATTCATTCCGGCTGCACATTAGATAAATGGAGCACGAGATTCATATCACCCTGGAAATGAACAATTGTAGCCATTCTACACCACGTAGTCTTTGAAAGATTGCATTATGTGTACTCATGGCCCAACACCGTAGTTGATGTCCGTTACTGAAAAGCGGGAATGCGTAGATATGCGCATCAGTGTGCATAGAGGTTTGACAGCGAAGCTGTATATGGCTAGGGTCCCGTGCATTTTTCATGTGCGTAAGTTAAAATGTTGGCCGATCCTTGTGATCGTACAGAAAGGGTCCAAGCGAAACAGCACATACACCTGTGGACTCCAGGTAGTTGGCTCCTGTACCTGTAACGCGCCCTTGAACTACCTTTGTCACACCTGGGACCCAAAGAGGTCCCAGGCACAAGGGTAATAACAGATACTATATACGATCGGATCTTAGCACAAAAGGTCGACCCACGCCAGCCATGTCTACGTTCGCATCGCCTGCTCCTTGTGGCGTTCCAAGCGTTTGCTTATTTAGTTTCCATTCCTTCCGCTCTCCCCTGGTGGCCGTGCCGTCGGAATGTCACGCGTGTCTTGTTTATTCCGGCTCCTAGGGCCTGCGGTTGCGTTCTCGTCCATGCTCCTGCCGTCGCTCTGCGTAGGCGCGTTGCTCCTCGGGAGTCCGGACTATACGCGAAGATGATGGAATTAACATAATAATAACAGAGGTGATACGAGAATGTGTGTGCGTACGACGACCACCAATCAAGACAATAAATGTGTCCGTACCTTTGTTCTGACCGCCGCCTTGTTCAGGTGCTCCGCAGCCGCTGGGGACTGAGGGCCATGGGTAAATTGTAGGTGTCATGAGGGAGGTAGCGGCCGAATACTGCACCAGGGACGCAAATTCCTGTTCTGGTGAGGGAGTGACTTTGTTGACGCTTAATGGGCTTTCATAATTTGGTTGCACCTATTTGTTTTTCTTTTTTTTTTTGTCGGTTCAGGCGCCACTCCATGCCTGAAAATGTAGTGGACTGGAAATGTAGTGGACTGGATTAAGAGGAAAAATGTAGCTGGGCAGCTCATGCGTAGGATGGATAACCGGTGGACCATTAGAGTTACAGAATGGATAACAAGAGAAGGGAAGAGCAGTCGAGGACGGCAGAAAACTAGGTGGGGTGATGAAGTTGGGAAATTTGCAGGCGCAAACTGGAATAAGCTAGCTCAATACTGGGGTAATTGGAGATTACAGGGCGAGGCCTTCGTCCTGCAGTGGACATAACTATAGGCCGATAATGATGATGATGACCTTTGTTCAAAATTCTGTGTCACCTCTGTGTCGTATGCTAAACAGCTTCGCTGGTCATCCGCCTTCACAGAGTGGAATGGCTCATGATTTTTTTAATCATTCTTAGACTACATCATGCACTTTTCGGGGGTTATCTATCGATGTATGTTTGTATATAACCGTTTTTTCGCCTATATGGCTCATAGGGTGGTGCGTGGTTGAATGGGTAGTGCATCGGGCTGCCATGGGGAACAGGGTTCGAAACCAGTGGTTGGACCAACTTCGGTCACTGAGTATTTGGCATTGTGTACATATGCGCTGCTTTTTAATGAACCTCCTTCACGCCGACATGGGTCACTGTAGACGCGGGACTGGGCCGGTGCCGCTGTTCAACGAAACTCTTTGACGCCGACTTGTAGTGCTGGGTACGAGCCACTCTGTGCTGGTCTTCAATGAACCTTTTTGATACCCACTTGGGTCACTGGGTACGTGCGAGTAAGCGAGTGCCGCCCTTCATTGAATGTCTGCGACGCCAACTTGGGTAACTAGGTATGCGCTACTGGGAATGTGCCGCCCTACAATGACAGAAAATAAGAACATGCCTTAACTTTCTGCGATACTGGGTGGAATGGAACCCACATCACAAGACTTCCTAAGGATAGCCACCCGATGCTTTAGCAGGTTGCGCCACGAACGCACTGAGCATGTGCCGCATTTCAATGAATATCTTTAAGACCAACGCTTTAGGGAGCTGCGCCATGAATGCACTGTGAATGTGCCGCTGTTACATGAACCTCTCGCCAACTTGGGCCACTGAGTATGTCCAGAAAGAAGCGCGAGAGAGGAGCCCGGGTGACGCACTACGCGCTTCTCGGCATTCGGAGGCCACGCGCAGGCTTCGTGGCGGCACCGCTAGATGGCGACGAATGTTCATAGGGAACCTGTGACAGGAGTCCTGCTTAAGTACACGTTTCATGACTCGTTTCGACGGTGGCAATACGTTGTGTCGCTATATTGATTCAATGCTAAACGCATTCCGTTGACAGTTATCGTGAGATGAGTTCAGTCGATAATTTTTAATGTTCAAACGTAAGAAAAGCGCAAATGCATGAGCAGTTGAACGCAGCATGGTACCTGAACGTATTGTTTGCTCCCAGATTCTGCTGGCAATCCTTATCTCCTGGGGAGCCTGCTACCTTATGACCGAAACGGAGTACCTGCCTCCCGGTGATCCAGCTCGAACTGACATCCGCTCCAGTATCATCGAAAAGAGCCCCTGGATACGAGTACCATACCCATGTGAGAAATGCTGTTTTTGCTACATTTAATGTGAAGCATTCTTCTACGAGGGCACTCATTTTTTTTGCAGTGGGTGAGCGGGTGGGGCATCTCGCCGTTTTTGTGGGCTGATCCCGGTGATCTTGCATTCTAGAAAGATCTGTCACAGGGGCAACTGGATATGTGCACAAGGTATGGGCACTGGGGCCACTTGGTATGTTCTACTGTGTTTTAGTTTGCTTGTATTCATGTACAGTCAACCAATTCTTTAACAGTACCGCGCGAGCGTCGACTATAGCCAGCCGTTCAGCGTCTTCTAACGGCCCGCAACGACGAGATCAGCCAGAGCAGCGCATGCGCACAAAGTTCACTCAAAGCGCAAGTTTCGTCTGCTAGACTCTTCATACAGGCATCCCGCCCCTGTCGCGATTGACCCAGTGGAAGCTTACCTGTTTATCGGAGACCGCAATGGCGCGTGAACCCCGGACGCGTCCTTTTATTGCGATAGCAATTATATGGACACTTCAAGCAGATTTCTGCCGTCGGCATCGCCGTCGCCGTGAGGTTCCGTATAAACTCCAAGGGTGATAAAATCGTCGCCACGCGCCGTATGCGCGAGTGAAAGCGCGCGGGGGACGCGCGCTATCACGGAGAGCGAATGCACGGCGGAAAGCAAACGCGACCGTCGCACGAAAAGCCTGGGGGTATGGGAGGGAGGTAGGGAGGCGAGGCGACGCTGTGCTGCGGCTTATCGTGCAACAGGCCGCAAGGGGAACTGGCCACTCAATCTCCCATGCGAAAGCAAGAAAGCGGGAAGGCAGCGCGGGAGCGAGGGGGGGGGGGGCAGCTTCTATTCTGCCAACAACTGCGTTTGTACTTTGCCCCACTGTGGCAGTCGCCCGCACCGTCTCTTAAAAGCGATCTCCACATGGCTCTGACCTTTGTATGAGCTTTGTTTCCGTTAAAGCGATAGACCGCACGAACCTTCGCCCGCTGCGGCGGCTGCGCTTGCTACCAGCGTTTTGACAGTCGTCTGCGGTCATTCAGTGTGACCTATTCATGTTTGCTTGTGCGCGCTGACACCACGCGTGTTAATTCATATAATAAGCGAATGTGTCCAAGTTTATGCAGCCGATAAAACTACTATTCCTACTCCGAATAGCTCTCTACTAATTTGCTATCGCAATTGATGCTTCGCTTTTCGGGCAAAGCTGCGACATTTTTTTATAACATATGCCTCTGTAGTCCACATGCACCGTAAGATAAAGAACAAAGTGCGCAAGAATGAGAAATAGTTGATGTAGCACGTTTAAAACTGGATCGAAAAGTTGATAATCCCATCTTGCCCTACTCCTTCTTGCCCCTGAGATACAGTTGCATTGCAGCTTTGCACATTTTGTTCATTTGTTCATTATTTTCTTGTGCATGCGCACTAGAGCAGCACACGCAAAAAATGGGGGGAAATGGATGCAAGCCAGGGCCACACGCTTCTGCTATCTCCAATAAGGCGGGAAGGTTGCACCGAATTAACCGTGCCAGGGGCTATGTCGTGCTGGTGGAAAGAGCTTAGCAGACGAGATTTGCGCTTGGAGTAAACTTGGTGCGCATGCGCTACTCTTGCTGCTCTTATGGCTTCGCGCCGTTCGAAGCCGCTGACCGGTTGGCCAGTCGACGCTCGCGCGGTACTGTTAAAGATTTATTCGATTGTACGTAGTGTGACTCAGTTTGCTTACCACCATATGTAGAGTGACCATCACACTAAACAAGAACTCGCCTTAAGCGTCTATTTTCTGCTCCTGCAGAGGGTGCTGCAGATTTATGTATGGTGTGCCTTGAATACGCTAGCTTAATGCGTCTTCCTTCCAAGGCGTTGGATGTTTGCGCCTTGCAGACTGTATTTGTTAAAGGGTAAGCCGCTATAGACTTGCCCTAACTGTTCGGGTTAAGTCTGACTGCAGCTATAGCGTGCGTGAGGCCTGGTCTATGTGATGCAGTGCCTTTCTCTTCGGTGGCATCTGCTACGGCTCTGACGGGCGCGGCTGAGAGAGAGAGGGAGGAAGGCTCTTTAATGAGTCTTGGAGAGGTTTTTCTGGCGGCATGCCTAGCATGCTACTCCAGGTGGGTATGAGGAATAAATGAAATCATAGGCCCAGTGCACGTCACAGATGCACAACATACACAAAACGCCGTACACACAACATACACAAAACGCCGTACAACACTGTCACCGACCCCGTGAACGAGGCGCAGACGCCGGACCAAATTCCAAATCCGATTTATCAGCTTCCGAAAATAATCCCACGAAAGCAAGCACAATTAAGAATGGACCCTCTGGTGCGCCAGGGAACGCCGATTGCTGTCCCAAGACCGAGTCAGAAATATTGTCACCGACCCCGTGAACGAGGCGCAGACGCAGGACTAAATTCCGCCAATTTATCAGCTTCCGAAAATAATCCCACGAAAGCAAGGACAACTAAGAATGGGCCCTCTGGTGCGCCAGCGAACGCCGGTTGCTGTCCAAAGACCGAGTCAGAGCCCAGAGTTGTCAAAACAGAACAAAATATATTCTTCACACAAGGCAGTTACACATACACTTGCAAACTTCGGCTAGACACAACACAATACAATTCAGATGGGTATTAACAAACACAAGAAAATAATTCACGGCAAGCATTAAGAGTCCAACACGTAAAGTACAAAATGAAAGGGAACACTAAGTGTCCAATCGTATTCACCGTGCTGGTCTTGTCAGACGATCTCGACGTGGCTCGAGGCAAATCTCGAAGAAGGAACTTCTGGAAATGCAGACGCTCGATGAACTCGTCGACTAGCTTGCCGGGGAATCCCCTTCTTCCGCAGACGCTCGGTCTTCACGTTACATCACTTCACAGGTGCGGATTGAACTCCCCCTGACGATTCTCGCACGGCGGTTATATAGCTTCCACAGACGTTCTCGAACCTTCCTATCGGAGTCGTGATCTCGTAGCATGGCCAAATCCTGGGAATCTTCGAGGCTTTTCTCGTACCTTCGACCGCCGCTGTCGAAGCGTTGTAAAAGGGGGGGGGGGGTGATGACTCATCCTGTTGGTGCATGCTCACGCCGTAGTTATCTCTCTCTCGACTCACCGGGTGACAAGGTGTCTCGACGCGCGCGTGTGCTCTCTCTCTCTCTCTCTGGTTAACGTCACTTCGTCGATGCTCTTCTAGATGTCTAGGCGCCGTTGTTCGCGTTGCTGTTTGAGGCGTATGCACTCTCCCCCTCTGTTGAAGTTGTCGCGGGGCCGGCGTGTTCTTTCGCTGGCTTGCGTGACACGTGGCGCGCGCTTTCATTAAGCGCTCTTTTGTGACAAACACGTGCTCAACAAACTCGTTGCTGCCATTGTCTCTGATGAAGGTTAAAAGTGCTTTTGTTGCACGAGATGAACAGCCAACGTTAGTCCATGGGCGAAGTATGTGTCGTAGCTCAAGTACGACAGTCCTTCATGAGTTTTCAGTGCAGACATAAGGGCTTATTTTGCTAGTGTGCATAGCCTTCAAGCTCAGATTAAATGTGTTATGACTTCCCATGCGTTGCACGCATGGCACAGTGGCGACCTTATCCGTTTAGTTTTAAGTAGGAAGTATTTAGTATTTGCGACGTTTAGCCGAATGCGGTGCCCTGACATGCCCCAGTGTTGTTCCACAGGCATTCCCTGTGGCTGATAAGGCCACGTGGAATGTGAAATTCGTACATTGGATCGTACGTGCGAATTGGCCCGTGTTACTGCTTTGATTCGGCCCAGACAGCACGCTGCACGCGCCACGCAAGACAACACACAAAACCTGCTCCATCACTAGTTTCAGGCCGTGTCCTCTGTGTTTCAGCAAGCTCATAAAACAATGAACGTTCAGTGAAGCTACATGCAACACGTGCCAAATGGAACTTTTCATACGCTTTTACAGAATATTTGTGAGCACCAACCAATTTTACAGGTAGCTCAGAATCACACAGATGACAGAAAATTTACATCTGCTTATCTGTGATTTGTATTGGCGCGCTTTATTCAATCGCGTTGCATCAAACAATTGCCCGACCAGCCTGACCATTTGAGGGAGGCCTGCCAGTCGGTTCGAATACTTCTGTGCATAATGCAGTGATTAAAAAATTAAATTATGGGGTTTTACGTGCCAAAACCAGTTCTGATTATGAGGCACGCCATAATGCAGTGATTGGAAATTCTCGTGAATTTCGCCCTGGATGTTTTATAAACACAGCTGACTACCCGCTCCGTTGTTTTCATGTGGTGAATTTTAAGCGGGAGACACAGCGCCCTTGCAAAGTTTTTGTACTTTGCTCGGAGACCGTGCACCGCCACATAAATGTTAATTTTGTCCGTTTTAGTATTGAGTTATTGGTTCAAAAGATTTGCCGTAACAATAGCAAATGAAGTAATCGTGTTTATTCGAAGCCCTCAGCAGGTTCATTAAGTGATCTTGCTTTATGTCCAAAAGCAGCCTAGGAGTCACGAAAGACGACATATTGGAGCGGGGCTTCGGATTCATTTTTACAGCCTGATTTTCACGAACAGGCACTCAGTTCTCGGTAGGTACACGATCGATTTCAAATATGGCCTTAAATCTGAATGCGGCATTGTGTTCAGCAGCAGATCACCACAGCCGCTGAACAACCGGGGCCAGCCAGCCTCCACCTGAAATAGGCGTTAGCACATTTCTATTTAATCACACAAGAACATATTTGGGTATATGGCCATCTATTACCGGTACTTGTTGTTTCTTTCCTGCGCCCCCGTTGCCTTAGTCAGCTCTGAGGTTTCCCTTATACCAGACATTACTCTTCAAAGCAGATAAGAAAAAAATAGTCAGCCCAATAGGCTGGCAATTTGGAATTCTTAGTGATCTATCACGAGAACTAGACAAGCAGCAAGAAATTTCCATTAGGTGCAATGCGTGTTCCGAGCCGCACCGTAAGCCGTATATATAAAGAGTGTGTTGTTACAAGAAAAACAGCGCTTGCATAACTGTTGTTGTCTTTCCATCAAACATTTGAGTTGAAAGCAAGGTTACAGATAGCAGCAGCAGATGTAGTTCCTTTTGCCATTTAAAAAATATTATTACACATATATATTTAAAATAATAATAATTAGGAGAAGAAGAAGAATAAATGTATATTTTAAGCTTGCCCTCGCATTTTCAGTGAGAGCAGACGAGGTTGCCGCACAAGGCATGATAAGCCCTTCGTCAAGTGTTCAAAGAAGTATGACCTATGCTATACCCTTGTCTTGCGGCACATTGTATGTCGGCCAAACCGAACGTTGCATGAAAAACCGCTTACGGGATCTAGCAAGAAACAGCACAAGTAGCCCACGTTAGTTCCTGTGCTTGTGAGGCTCGCTTCTCGGGGACAACCACTCTGAGCAGGAGCGATAACACCGCTTCAAGACTTGCGCTGGAAGCCTATTTTATACAAAAGAACAAGGGCTGTTGTATAAGTAAGCAGTCAATTGCACTGCACACCTCAGTCTATGAATTATTGAGCACCCGTCCTTGATGCATGCACTGGTCATTACGTGATCTTGCTGTATAGACACTGTGTTCATGACCCCACGAAACTTCCGGTCATGCATTTTTGACAGCCAAGCTATCCAAAGACAAATAAGCATTTTGTCTCGCAATTTACTATATGTACATGTTCTTCATGTGTTCAAATATAAGGAACGTGCCCCATGTTCCGAGCTCATGTTTGTGGTGTTATAATTGTACTTGGCAGCAAAATTCAGTTGTCGAACTCTGCGGCGAAACTGGTGCCAGCTAGAGAGTTTTATAGAGGGTGTTTCTAAGATGATTTTAAGTAATATCTAAAAATAACCGTTTTGAATGCCCGATGCACGGTGAGGTAAGCAGAACATCGCCTCGAGCTTTGCGCTCGCAGCAGCCTCCACATTTCGGGGTTCGCGTGCTCTGATAGCCGAATCGCATCGTGCCACAATTGCAAAGTTGTACTTGGGCTTGTACGAAGAGCTCGCTTCAATTTCCCAATTACAATAATCCCGCAGAAACTAAAAGCCTAAAGTCAATGATTGGATTTTAATAATTAGTGACTAATTACCATGTATCACCCGTCACCTCATGATTGCCACAACTGACGGCATGTCTCCGAATGAACCGTTCTTTTATTTCAAAGTGGCTATACAGTGAATTTCAGCGAACACTTTCAATTTTTTTAAAGGTTTACTGTGGCAGATAGCACAATTCTAGTTCAGGTCCTGGTCTACTAGAACAGGCGGACACTGTTTGCACAAAAAATTGAAATGTATAATCGACTAAATAACAAAATTTTACTAATGAAGTTTCTAGCTAATTACCTTATGGCTCATATTGCAATTTACACATTCTAGCCGTGGAGTTCGCAAGCTGCATTTACTTGGAACGTATTCTCAGGATGACACCAGTTTCGAGATATTAATTCCCGAAATCTGTGGAGAAATGCATTGGCGTTCCAGTTACTTTAGTGCTTCAATGCACAAAACGACGTTTTGTTGAAAGTCCAATGTATCCTGAGAATATGTTCCAAATGGATCCGCCTTGCGAACTCCGTGGCAAGAATTAGTAAACTTATTGAGTGAATATTTGTTAATTAGTCGATTATGCATTTCAATTTTTGTGCAAGTAATGTCCGCCTCTTCGAGTAGACCAGCTCATGAACTAGAATATAGCTATTTGCCACAGGCAACCTTTAAAAATGTTTGAGCGGTCACTGAAACACACTGTATTTAAATATCAGTTTGTCTTCGTAGCAACACCCGGTATACTTATAGGCTATTGTAGCTGGCGTTGTCATTGTTATCCACGAAATTTAGCAGGCTGTTGCATAGGGCTTTAATGGAATTGTCCATATATATATATATATTATACTTGTGTGTTGGTGTGTTGTGGGTATGTGTGGGTGCGGCGTGCTTTGCGTGCGTGCGTGCGTGGCGTGCGGCGTGCCGGCGTGCGTGTGTGGTGTGTGCGTGTGTGCGTGTGTGTGTGTGTTTGTGTGTGTTGTGTGTGGTGTGTGTTGTTGTGTGTGTGTGTGTGTGTGTGTGTGTGTGTGTGTGTGTGGTGTGTGTGTGTGTGTGTGTGTGTGTGTGTGTGTGATGTGGTGTGTGTGTGTGTGTGTGTGGTGTGGGTGTGTGTGTGTGTGTGTGTGTGTGTGTGTGTGTGTGTGTGTGTGTGTGTGTGTGTGTGTGTGTGTGTGTGTGTGTGTGTGTGTGTGTGGGTGTGTGTGTGTGTGTGTGTGTGTGTGTGTGTGTGTGTGTGTGTGTGTGTGTGTGTGTGTGTGTGTGTGTGTGTGTGTGTGTGTGTGTGTGTGTGTGTGTGTGTGTGTGTGTGTGTGTGTGTGTGTGTGTGTGTGTGTGTGTGGTGTGTGTGTGTGTGTGTGTGTGTGTGTGTGTGTGTGTGGTGTGTGTGTGTGTGTGTGTGTGGTGTGTGTGTGTGTGTGTGTGTGTGTGTGTGTGTGTGTGTGTGTGTGTGTGTGGTGTGTGTGTGTGTGTGTGTGTGTGTGTGTGTGTGTGTGTGTGTGTGTGTGTGTGTGTGTGTGTGTGTGTGTGTGTGTGTGTGTGTGTGTGTGTGTGTGTGTGTGTGTGTGTGTGTGTGTGTGTGTGTGTGTGTGTTGCTAAACCCTCCCTGCTACTAAACAGTTGTAAGTAGCACTTGTGTTCCTCCCCCTTCATGTGTGTCTTTCATCCCTTCATCCGCTAGACAAGCAACATTCTATGCACCCTTAAATCGGGGCCACTATTCGTGTTGCAAGTTGCATTTCGCACAGCCGAGATGCATTCCAGCAGAGGACGAAATAATGTTGCACAATTTTAAGAAATTGTTAGGGTTTCTAAAATCTCTGGACATGTGACATGTAGCGCTTAGGCATCTCCGACCGGATTGCGTGTGAATGTTGACGTTTTCAGATGTTTATAGAACAGTAAAGTGGCGCGAGAAAAAGGACGCAAATGACGCGTATCTCAGCCTTGTGCACTTAAAGAAATCTGAGGATTTCACATAAGGACATAAGGAAAATAAAGGTTCTCTTTTTTTTTAAATTTTAACCGCAGTCCAATTCGGCATGCCCCGGGTGTCGGTGGGCGTGGTGCTCGGCATGCTGTCAGCCATCCTCTCCTCGGTGGTGGAATCCGTGGGCGACTACTACGCCTGCGCAAGGCTCTCCCAAGTGCCAATCCCGCCGACGCACGCCATCAACCGCGGCATCTGGATGGAAGGCCTTGGCTGCATCGCGGCCGGAATCTGGGGCGGAGGATGCGGACTCACATCATACTCCACAAACATCAGCATCATTGCCGTTACGAAGGTGGGCTCCGAGTCTCACACGCCCTATCGGTGACATTCCTTTTCAGTGTATATGGAAAAAGTAGGCCACTGTTTCATGACCTACGTGACACGCATGTCATGACATTCATGTCATGAATCCTCAGGAGTCCCTTTCGCTACGCCTAAGAGACCTTAAGGCAAAAGCCTTAGTCATGCTCATGGCTATGACTTCGACCACCATTCTTTAGTGTTTCCTTCACTTAGTACCCACGTCCGAACCGTTTTCAGTTGTTTTTGAGTGGTAATCTTCTTTTCGCTGAGTCATTGTCATTTTTGTTGAGTCAGGCTCATAACTATGACGTCGACCACCATCCTTTAGTGTTTCCTTCACTTAGTGCTCACGTCCGAACCCATTTCTGATAATTTTGTTTTTGAGTGGTAATCTTTTTTTCTCTGAGTCATTGTCATTTTGTTGAGTCATGCTCATGACTATGACTTCTACCATCATTCTTTAGTGTTTCCTTCAAGTAGTGCCAACGTCCGAACCCATTTCAGTGTTTTTTGAGCGTTAATATTTGTTCGCTGGTTCATTGTCATTTTAGACGGCTGTTTCATGACCTACAGGACAAGCATGTCGTGTCATGACCTATCATTTTTGTTCGATCGTCATACACTCTAGCCATACTATGCCAATTTTGGTACCTACCAAGTTAACGAAACGACCATGAGAACACCAAGACCGAGGCGGATGTTTCATGGCTTACATTTTATGACATTCGTGTCATGACCTATCATTTAGGCTCGTCATACACTGTTGTCATACTATGCCAATTTTGGTACTTACCAAGTTAGCGAAATTGGGTACCGGTCCGCGACAGTGGCCTTAGTAAACTCGGCGGTAATGCAGTTCCACTCAACCTGAAATCTGGGGAAGTGCGAAGCAATGATTCGCCGGTGTTTCCCTTGCGTTTTCCTTGTGTTTAACTTGTTTTATCCTGTGTTTATCTTGTGTTTAGCAATCCATCATCCGTTTTGACAGCTGTGCTAAGGCACAACTGGTGGGAAACCGCCACGCACAGGGAGCCAAAGCCTTTGCTGCGTGTGACCACGATGACATGAGATCACATTAAAAGATTTTCACCATTTCCATGAGTTTCTGCTAATTAATGCACTTAATGCTTGATTATTCCTATCTTTTACATTATTCTGAATCATGTTGTTTATTTTGAACCGGTTTTGATCAATTCTGCACTTGTTCTGAGCCTGTTTTTGCACGTGATCACGACGACATGAGATCACATTACACGCCGACAGCCAGGGAACCTAAAGTGCTTCGCACTTAGAAGTCCTAGGCACGTGACGTTTAGCCAACCTAATGCTTCCATTTCCGGCATTTCATCAAACCATCAATGACCCGCGGGATTCCCGATTCCTCTTTTTCTTCAATGCTTGCGATACTTTTTTTTTCTCCTGTCTCCATTTTTATGTTGACGTCATGATGTGAAAGAAACTTATAAACATTTGATCGGAAATGAAATTGAAACAAAAACGCGACAACTTTTATATCATTCAGATGGGACATAATGTACCAGAGCACGCTGCGTCGCTCAGACCGCCGGCCTTTTCCGAATAAACACGATCACTAGCATGCATCAAAATGTTGTTTCGGCATGTCATATTGCAGTGGGTATTATTTGCTACTATTTATGGATGCAGCGCCTGTGTCCTGTCACTGGGTTAAATCTGCAAACGTTTTATTGTAACATACACGATACAATGGGGCACATCTACCGCGACCATTCCAACTGAAGTAAACGAGATTGTTTTTCTTTCTTTCTTTTTTTCTTTTGCCCTGCCATAGCGGCAGAGGACGTGCATTTATGGTTTGGTAGCGAAGGTATGCACGTATTTTATATTGGCCCACAAGGACTATCTTTCTAAGCGTTGAATTAAAATCGCGTTTGCTCCGAGGAGACTTGAGTTCGCGAAGAAATTGCTTAGTTGTTCCTAAGGCTGCCTTTGGGCTTTTAATGAAGAATGCTTTATAATGTGCATTGTAATGGCAGAAACTTTCTAATGTTGTGAACGCCAGAATGTGCAAATAGTTTGGTATTGATGATGAAAAGTCCGTACATTATTCGCAAAAGCTATTCGAAAAGTATTCGATTCGATTCGAATCTGGCACAATTCGATTCACATTCAATTCAGTCTCAAAAACTACTATTCGCACACCACTAGAGTTGAGGGCCGCTTTAGGGAACTTTTTTCGCCTGTGGCTTTGCAGGTGGCCTGTCGATCTGTGGTCCAGTGGGCAGCCGTCTTCATGATCGGCTTCGGTGTTGTGGGCAAAGTAGGCGCTCTGTTTGCAACCATTCCGGACCCAATAATTGGCGGCGTATTCTGCGTCATGTTCGCCATGATTGCCGCAGTCGGGCTGTCAAGCGCGCAGTGCGTAGATCTCAACTCGTCCAGGAACCTCTTCGTGCTAGGATCATCGCTATTCTTTGGCCTCATGGTGTCGCATTGGACGAGTCGCAATCCGGAATCCATTAAAACAGGTATACTATATGATATATTTACGACGCCAACTGATTTTTACGTAGTGTTGTGACGTACCTGCACTATGTGTTGTTTTCGCTTCTTCTTTTCTTTTTTTTTACTACAAGAGAAACAAGACCTTGGGATGACAAATTATACCATTTGATAACGATACATTGCGAATAGCACCACAACAAGCACAGGTAGAGCAGATATCCTGTGATACCTCTCTTTCTGTTCTTGCAATGCATAGAAAAACGAGAGCCATCATCACCACATCGCAGCAAACCGTATTCATTGTCAAATAAATAGCACAGCTGCTGTACGAAGTTTGTAGCCAGAAATTATGAGCCCATATTCACAAAGCCTTTCGTGCGCAACAAACATTCGTATACGAACGATTGCTAGCCAATCGAGAGTGTGATCATGAAATTAGCGTAGGCAGCCGGTTGTGAAAAATAGTTCGTACGAATGAAAATATTTGTATACGCAGCACTGCCGATAACCGCGAGCAGAAGTAACATCATTAACTGTCGCGCCATGTACTGCGCGGCAGCCGCATGCGGAGGCAAAGTTGGAGAAAAAGAAAGCAGCAGTTGCGGGGAAGCCTGATAAGCAGCCAGGGATCTTTGAATGCTTTCGCGTTTCACTCTTAAAGGCGAAGCTTAAGCGTCCTCCAACTTTTTTTTTTTTCACCTGACTTTCTTTGTGGGTTTAAAATGGTTCAATATATATAAAACTCACCAGATGTCTTCGCAGTGTGCCGAGCTACCGCAGCGATATCTGGAAATTGCGATTATCTATATTGTTTTCTTAATATACACAAATACGCCACGCTCCTGAACACCGCTGTCTTCTCGGCGCAATTTACGAGAGGTGTAGCCCTAGTAGCGATGACGCCATCTATGAGGAGACAAAGCAAATCATCTGGGGCTTATCCATTACACCACCATCTGATGACGAAATTCCTGAAGACAACTGCGCTATGTTTCAATTTACCAGCCAAAACGATGCACCGCACGTGATCGTCAAAATGCTCCAGAAATTGCAAGTCGCTCTGCAGCGTGTTGGGTACCCCTTAAAGCGATACTATAGTGAATAATAAGTTGATCTGTATTAGTAAATTACTCTTCAACAATACTAAAACAGACACTCTTACCGTGTGAGGAGGCCTGATAAGTCGTAAAAGACGTGAAAATGAGTCTTCAAGCTCCCGCACCGACTCGCCGCGACATCATTAATTTTGGTGGCTGCTGCTAGGGCTATAGTTACTTTTTTTATCGTTAATGCAGACTGTACCATATTTCTAAAGGAGCCAAAGATTGAACTTAGCAAATTTCGATAGCTTTTACAACGCCACAACAGCCAAAACAGTCACACTCACGTACCGATTTTGGGTTTCGGCGCGAAGTTCAAGCAACGAAATTTCGGCCTTCCTTTGGTCTTCTAGTGAACAACCCAATTGCCACAAATTAACGACAATGGAGTTTCACAAGACTGTTTTGTGAGTCTAAACATATTTGGTGTTTATCTTTAGTGTCCTTTTAGCATCCGTTTCTGTTAACTACGTTCGACTTTGACATCAAAAAAATAAAAAAGAAATTGGGCCCCGTAATCATCCACTATACGCATTACTTTTTTTAAGTTTTTTACTCAGAAAGAAATTTATGTCACCAGCGAGAGAAATCACAAAATGAAGAGAAACCATCCTTAAGAAAATCGCCATAATAAATGTAACAAAATAAAAACGAAAACAAAAAATTGGGGAGAAGAGGGTAATAGTACATAGTCACATACAATGTACCGGTCCATGGTCTGATATCCAGATATCTGCTCCTGAAAAACCTTCTGAAAGAACAAAATAAAGGCTACATTTTCAAGTTCTTGCAAAATTACTATCGAAAATATGGATGGTGCTGTCGTCTTCGCGATCTGAATAATTTTGTTTGTATGCGTATTAATTTTGAATTGCTCTTTAAGCGTCTACTCACATGCTTGTTGCTCCACTTTGCAGGCTATGACGTTCTGGACCAGACAATCGTGATTCTCCTCAGTACAAGCATGTTTGTTGGTGGCTTCCTGGGAATATTTCTCGACAACACTATACCGGGTGAGGACACTATTTTTTTCGTTGTTTGTACCATTACTGAACATTAGCCTAAACCAACGAACACACATGCTCCGTTCCTAATGTAATGCTTCTTCAGAGTGACCCCTGAAACACGCACTACACTTCTTCGAACGATATACAAGTAATACGACACGAAAGCAGCAAATGTGAGATTTTACTCTCTAAACAGACAACGGGGAAAGTCCGCTGAACGGATTCAACTTGTTTTTGGGTGCCAGGAGTGCTCCGCAACCACGCAAACAGAATTTTTGCAACACATTCATGTGTGCGCGTGCGTGCGTGCGTGCGTGCGTGTGAGTGTGCGTGTGAGTGTGCGTGTGTGTGTGTGTGTGTGTGTGTGTGTGTGTGTGTGTG